>NW_021145303.1:181875-225000 GCF_002837175.3 Physeter macrocephalus
GAACCCGCATCCCCTGCATCGGCAGGCGGACTCTCAACCACTGCGCCACCAGGGAAGCCCCCACAGTATATTTTTTTAAAAATAACACACACATACTTGGTAACCAGAAAGAAATTTCTTTCGCATGGGAAACAGGACCTTCCAAATGAAAACAAGTAGAGTATGGTATCAAAAGGAAGCCTGGCCTTAGGCAATGCAGAGGAAAGGCACAGTAAGTGTGAATGTGGGAGGTGAAAGGAGGTGTTGGTGCACTTCCAGGAGGCTCACAGAGTGACCTTCACCTCGGAGAATTCATCAGGGCTCCCGGGCTGGGGTCCAGGCCTTTGCTTCACAGGCTCAAAACTCTGACCAGCAGGAGATGAGAGTGTGGAAGGCCCCTCTCTTTGGAGGGCTAAGGATATGGGTGTTTCCAATTTCTAGCTCTTTGGGTTTTCTTTTCTTTCTTTTTCTTTTTTTTGGCCATGCCATGCGGCACGTGGGATCTTAGTTCCCCAACTAGGGATTGAACCCACGCCCCCTGCAGTGGAAGGGTGGAGTCTTAACCACTGGACTGCCAGGGAAGTCCGGGTTTTCTTTTCTTGATTGTTGGCTGACCATCCTCCTCTGTCCTCACAACCTTTATTCCACTTGGGAAATGACAAGTGGATTCTAATCCTGCTTCCCTGGGGTTGCCACTAGGAGCCGTGAGTGTCCTTGGACGCTTTAGAAGTAGATTTGCATATAATCTCTTGGTGACTCCACAGGTGGCTGATCACATCCATGCAGTGTAGTTTCTGAGAGGGTACATTCTTTCCAACAATAAACACAGACCTAACTGATGTATGTCATGCTGGGTGAACTCTAAATGCGGTGTTTCATCTCACTCCTTTGCCAGATTTATGTGTAACCCCATGACACCCCTGCCCTCCCAACTTGGACTTGGGAGTACCCTTGCCTGTGAGTCTGGAGTGAGGAGGGAAAGGCTAAGATAGCTGGCACTCACTCTTCCTTATTGACCTTCTTCTGATCTAAAACAAAACAATTTCTTCCTCTAGCCATCTTCGGAAATACTGACTACAGGTGGCATGCTTTACTGAGGGAAAGAGGCTCCCTTCTGGGTCATGCATTTGGATGGGCAGAAAAGAGGCAGGAGGGAGGGCAAGGGCAAATTCAGATGAAAATTACTGACAGAAACAAGGAAAAAGTTGACATTCTTAGATACAGATTCACCTGGATTAAACTTCTTTAGAGGTTAGTGGACAAATGGGACAGAAGGGAGAAGAGACAAGATCAGAGGGAAAAGGAGAGGGCACGTGGGAAAACGTCTGGGCCCTCAGCTTGGTTGAGTGAGCGAGGGGAGCCCAGGCCCTTAGTGGGGTGGCAGGGGAGGCACCTACCTGAGTCCGACGTTGTTGATATCATCCCAGATGGAGGCGGGGCTTTCCCAGAATGCCTTTTCAGTGTTGTTCAGGATCGCCTGGAAGACAAGGGAGAGTGGTGAATAGGATGCTTTGAAGGCAGGAAGGGGCTGGATAATGGAAGGGATAATGACTGGGGATGAGGACTCAGGTCAGAGGGAAAGGTCAGGAGTGTGGAGCTGGGGTCAAAGTTGAAAGCGCACCTGGACCCCAGCATAGGCGTTGTTGACCAGCACATCCAGACGCCCCTGCTGTTCTCGATCCACCTGCTCAAACAGGCTTCGCACTTCACTCTCCTGGCTTGAATCACACACCACGGGCACACACCGGCCCCCTCGGGATTGTGCCTGGAGAGGGTTAGAGAGGATATGAGCTTCCCGTCGAACACAGTATGAGACATAACACAGCTCCCCTCAACTCCCAGCGTGGGAGCTGAGAAGGCAATCATAGGACTCACAGCCAGCAGCTGAGGGAACATCGTGGGCAATATTGCCCTCTGGTGCCTGTTTGAGGAGTTTCAAGAATGCTAGGTCCTGTCATTGTAGAGTAAGGTGGATGGGGATCCCAGGTTTAAAACCTATATAGACATTTACTGAGGCCTACCATGTGCAAGGCATTGTACTCTGCATGTGGAGGGTGAGGGACAAATAAGGCTTGGAGGCTGCTCTTGAGAAATGAGTATCTATCTTTTTCCTCATTCTTGGTCATTTCCATTTCACGTGCCCTTAGCTCCCACTCTTCACCACTCATGTGGAATCCCAACTTAAAATCACAGCCCTCTTACCCTCACTCCACCAACACTTCTGCCTGGTAAATGAGAAATCAAAGCTCTCAGACATGAACTATCTCTACTTCCTGTTCTGCCTCGCCCTCTACAAATGTGCCCCCATCCTCTAACTTCAGAGAAAGAATACCTTATTCAAGAACAATCATCATATTCTCCAGATCCATGCTCTAGGTCCCACCCTCTGACCTCCCTGCCTAACTGCTCGCCCGTATTCCCAGTGCATTCTGGGCACGCTTATCACTTACCATATTCATATTAATTACTTTTATCACTTACTGTATTCACATTACATTGAAATGATCCGTTTCTGCCTTAGACTTCCTGCTGGACTCTCTTTTAAAAGCAGAAGTTATGTCTTACTAATCTTGGTAACCCCAGTGCTTCACCCAGTGCCTAGCATATCAAACACACCCCAGTATTTATTTAACTGAAATTCAGTAGAAAAGTCAAGTGTAAATGTACAAGTCAATAAAGTCTTAACAAAAACAGAGAAAAAGCACAGGTCCACAACTCTTAAGATGCAACTCCAAAATCCCTGAAGCTCTCAAACAGAAAGTTTTCTCATAAAATTCACTTGGTGGCAAAATACGACCTAATCTGAAGTTACTTATGGGGTTTACTTATCCCACTTTGAGTAAAAATGTTCATGTTTACTGAGGAATATTTTGGTTTCAGGTAAGGGATTAAGAGGAGTGGTTAATGGGAAGGGCTCCCTGAGGTGGTTTCTGCCCCTGGGATCCCAGAAGAAGCACTCACCTCCTGAGCAGTGGCCTGCAGCGTGTCCAGATTGCGGCCAGTGATGTAAACTGTGGCACCTGCTTGGCAGAGCTGCAAAGCGATGCCCCGGCCAATACCCCTGGAAGCACCAGTAACCACGCACACTTGGCCCTTCATGGGAGCTGGCATGACTCACAAGCTAAGGGGTTAAATCTGTGGAGGCAAGGACTTGCTCTGAGGGAAGCCTGCAGACTGTATATGCAGAGGGGGGACCTTGACAGTGATAGCGAGGGGAGCCAAGGTTGAGATCCTTTGATAGGAGAGTAGTTTCAGAGGGGGATAACCAGTGCAGGGCCCAGGACAAGGCTGGTTGTCCCTTTTGGGAGGGACACCTACTGAGACTTTCTGAGTGGGGCGGACTGGGTGGGGGACTGTAGCGGGGCGGTCCCTCCCAGCGCGTCCACGCGGAGTCCTGAGCTCTCTGGAGCTCTGGCCGCTGGTCCGGAGGCGAGACTTCCGGGTCGGGGGTGGGCGCGAGGCCAAGGGACCCCGAGCCCAAAGTGGACGGAGCTCGCGCCCCTTACCTGCCACCTGTGCTGCTGCTGGAGTTCTCACGCCGCCTCGCTCGCAAAGTTCTCGAAGTCGAGGACTTTAATTCTGGCCGTGGGAGCGGGACGAGGGGACAACGACGGGGTCAGAGTACGAGGCTGGGGTGGAAGTCCACGTTCTGACCCAGTTTCCGCTGGCGACGCGGAGGGGAGGATCAAAGAGTACCCCGCGGGTCCGGGGCAATTACCGGTGGGGGCCAGGCCTGGCAAGCGAGAGATGGGCGATCCTGAGACTCAGCCACGCCCGCCCCGGAGCGGCAGTCGCGGGGCTATGACGTATAACGCTGCGCCCTGAGCGCGCGGGCGTGACTAAACTCTGCCCGGCCCCACCCCGCATGCGAGTGCGTGAGGTTCCCCTTGCGGCTAAGGAAGTTTTTGCGGGCAGAGAGGCGTCGAAGCACTCATGGGGCTGGGTCCGCGCTCCCCCCACCAGGCGGGGCGCCGGTTCCCAGCTGGCGGCAAAAGAGGACGCGGAGCCAAGGGCTCGGGGCGCCCCCCACCAGGCCGCCAGCGACAACACTGCCCGCCTCCGGATGGGCGCTCAGAGCCGGCTCCGGATGCGCACCCTCACCTGAGCCCAGAAGCTCTGGGGTATTTCCGCCGGGCGCTATCCGCGCTGAAAGAGGTCCCCGAGACGGGAGAAGAACGAGGTAGGGAACAACTTTGGGGTGGGATCAAGGGAGGCACTTAGTTGGGCATAAAATCCAGGACCGGTAAGGACATTTTCGTGGGTCCCCAGGGTGTGAGGACTTAGTTTCATCTCCTATATCCCCTTCCTCCCTCCCCACCCCTTGGTTAAGTGATGGAACATAACCTTAGCCTCCTCTCATTCTCTTTAATATATTTCTTTTCTTGTGTTTCCAGAGCTGATGGTGCACAATGTTTTGAAAGAAGTGGAGGCTCAGGCCCTAGCCTTGGCCACAAACAGGGCTGGTAGTGAGATGCTGCAGGAACTGTTGGGGTTCAGTCCCCCGAAACCGCTGTGTCGAGTATGGGCTGCTCTGCGGCCCAACTTGCGCTTTGTGGCCTGTCATCGATGTGGGGTCCATGTATTGCAAAGTGCTTTGCTGCAGCTGCCTCGATTGCTAGGGAGCCCTGCAGAGGAGGAGGAGGAGGAGGATGGGAAGGATGGTCCTTTGGAGACCCTGGAGGAGCTGGGCCTGGGACTAGCCGCTGAGGTGTGTGATGATTTTCTTTTCTACTGTGGAGACACACATGGCAGCTTCGTGGTCAGAACTTTGCTGCAGGTATTGGGAGGGACTCTTCTGGACTCTGAGAGAGCCAGGCACCGTGGCTCCCAGTTACCTGGTAAGTATTACAAGAAAGGGATATGGACCCAGAGGGAAGGAGAGTTTAGGAAGTTCAGAAGGAGAGAATAAGCAGAAGATTTCTTCATGACCTTGAAGAATTAGCAGAGAAATTAGGTCAGGGATAGCAGGCCAAAGATTAATGTGCATAGAGGCTCAGAGGTGAGGATGCATAGGTGTGTTTAGGGAACAGCTGTTAGAAGAATGGGGGCAAGTGGAAGAGATGATTCACTTGAGCATTGCGTTTCAAACTTTTTTTTAACCAGTACTCATAGTATGGAAAAGTTTTTTAAACATGACTCGACATACATATGTGTATATATACACATACTGGATTCAAGCAAAAGGTCAGGAAACAATACCCTTACTACATGCAACCCACTCTGATATTTTCTTTCCCCTTTTTTTTTTTTTGCTGTGCCACACGCAGCTTGTGGGATCTTAGTTCCTCAACCAGGCATCAAACCTGTGCCCCGTGCAGTGGAAGCTTGGAGCCCTAACCACTGGACTGCCAGGGAATGCCCTCCTTTTTCATTTTATTTTGTGTGTTACATTAAAAAAATGCTTAGGACTTCCCTGGCGGTCCAGTGATTAAGAATCTGTGCTTTCACTTCATGGGGCGTGGGTTCGATCCTTGGTTGGGGAAATAAGATCCTGCAGGCCACGCAGTGTGGCCAAAAAAAAAAAAGCTTGTTGAGACCCACTAGATTGATTTCATAATACACTCATAGGCAGCGGACCTACATTTTGAAAAACATTGGGAAATAAGATAGTGAGTTTAGGTGAGGCCTGATTTTGGAACATCTTGAATTCCTGACTGAGGAGTTTGGACTATCTCCTATGGACCATGGGGGAGCTGGTTGAAGGAAATAGAGTCTCAGTTCAGTCATCCAGATGAGACGAGACATTCAGTTGTACCAATTGAGTTGTATGTGTTTTGCATCTCCAAGCCAAATCCTTGTTCAACTATGGAATTATTCTTCCTCCTGGATGGCAATTTGTGATCTCACCACTGCATACGTTCTTCATTTTCCTTCAGAAGCACAAAAGGCCCTATCTCGGGAATGTAAGGCAACCGATTTCGAGGTCCCTGAAACCTTCTTGAATTGTCTTCAGAACCTGAGTTCCTGCTTTCTGAAGGACATTGCTGGTAAGGAGGGAAATAATAGGAAATCTAGGATCTTCTTTTTTGGAGGTGATTATCATCAAACAAGGCTCTTTTGATCAGTCTTATCCCTCTTGTTTTCAAATCTTATCTGGTTTGATGTTGTAAAGGCCCTGTGTAGACCATTTGTGTCCATAGTCCCTTGAACCTTGTTGCCTGAGGTCTGAGGTTTTATAGGTTGTCTGGATTTTGGGAAAGCCGCTTTTATTATTTCTGCCCTCCCCCACAGTGTTTATCACTGACAAGATCTCCAGCTTCTGCCTTCAAGTGGCCTTACAGATCTTACACCGCAAGCTGCCTCAGTTTTGTGCCCACCTCTGCAATGCTGTGATGGGCTACCTGAGTAGCCGCAATTCCTCAGCAGATGGCAGGTATGGACAGGGCCTCAGGATTGACCAAGGTGGTGGGTGGGCTGTGTGAAATGAATGACATGATATGGGTATTTTGTTTGTTTGTTTTAAAAGACAGGTTTTCATTCTGTGTATGTATGTGTGTACATATGTATATATATAAAATATATATATGAGATATATATATATGAAATATATATATGAGATATATATGTATATAGCCGTGTTATTTTTTGTCCAGTTTTACTGAGATATAATTGACATATAGCACTGTGTAAGTTTAAGGTGTGCAGCATGATTTGACTGACTTACCTCACAAAACAATTACCACAATAAGTTTAGTGAACATCCATTGTCTCATTTACATACAAAATTAAAGAAATAGGAAAAAATTTTTTATTCCTTGTGATGGGAACTCTTAACAACTTTCATGTAAAACGTACAATAGTGTTAGTTATGTTTATCATGTTATACATTACATCCTTAGTATTTATCTTATAACTGGAAGTTTGTACCTTTGACCGCTTTCTGCCAATTCCTCCTACCCCCAGGGCCCCTGCCTCTGGTAAACACAAATCTGATCTCTTTTCCTATAAGTTTGTTTGTTTTTGAAGTATAATTGACCTACAACACTGTATCAGTTCCTGTCACACAACGTGATGATTTGCTCTTTCAGTACACTTCAAAATGATCACCATGGTAAGTCCAGTGATGTGGTTATTTTGGATGAAGTGAAGACTACCTGATCACCCTCTCCTTGTCCCCAGTCCCCTACTGCTATTTCTGCGCGATCAGACGAGCTCCAGACTCCTGGAGCAGGTGCTGCTGGTGTTGGAGCCCCCAAGGCTCCAGAGCCTCTTTGAGGATCACTTCCAAGGACAGCTGCAGACCCTGGCTGCACATCCTATTGCTAACTTCCCTTTGCAGCGTTTCCTGGATGCTATCACCACTCCTGAGCTGGTGAGTCAGGAACTCGGCTGAGTCTGTTTCTTTTAGTTCTTGTATGCCTGCTTCTGTATTTTCAACAGTGTGCTGGCCGTTCCCCTTGAGAAGTTATTCCTGGAGGCTTCCCAGAGCTTAGGGTGAAGGTGCCTTCTTCCCAGAAAGGATTTGCTTTGGCTTCTCTCAGGTGCCAATGCCAGCAGGAGACTGGCGTAATTCAAGTTCTCAGTCTGAGTTTCCGTGGCTCGCTCAGTCTCTGGGCACTTGGCTACAAATCCATATGAGCACTGGAGCTGCTGTCATAGCTTCTCATTTCCTTTGCTGCTTAGTGCCAAGGCATGCTTCCCTGGGATCTCATGGGTTGAGATATAGGGTAGAAGGGGAGGTTTAATTCTAGTCCTCCCTTATCCTGAGAGTATGGCCATTTACAGTCCCCTCCCCATGGGAGCCCGCACGTCTAAGACCGCCCCTTTGTTCTGGACCTTCCTTATCCATCCAAACCAAAGTCCTGTTATTGGCAATGCTTTTATGTTTTATCTAGCATTTTTAGTTGTTTTTGGCAGGAAGATTTCTCTGAATAACTCAGGCCACTGTTACCAGAATGCCAGATTCTTTAACCCATGTCTCCCCTCAGCTGTCCCCCGTGTTTGAGGAACTAAGCCTTGCCCTGGAAGCTGTGCTGGCTCAGGGTCACCCAGGGGTAGTCATTGCCCTGGTCGGGGCCTGCCACAGAGTTGGGATCTACCAAGCCCAGGTCCTACAGCTGTTGTTGGAGGTGAGTGGTGGTTACCCACAACCCATTTATGCTCTCAGTTCAAATTCTACCTGCTAGGACTTAGCTAATCTTCAGTCATTGTATCTGTGGACCCAAGAGGTCTAGTGCCCATGGAGTTCACAGATACAGGGGGAAATGAAGCCAAAACCATCTCATGGCCCTGGAATGAAAATTGTCTCCCAGGACAGAGAGAGAAGTTTTAAGGAATAAATATTTATTCAGCCCCTGTTACATATATGGAGGCTGTGGATACAGCAAGGCAGATGAGATCCTGTCCACATGCAGCTTATGTTCTTGTGGAGTTAGGCATTCTCATCTGTCCTGAATGCTTTCCCCTGTCTGGGAAGTCGAGGTTAGGGATGAATTAGTTGAGGTTAGTTCTCAGTTTCATGTTTTGTCTTCCTTTCTAGGCATTCCACTGTGCAGAGCCCTCTTCCCGGCAAGTGGCCTGTGTGCCTCTCTTTGCCACTTTGATGACTTATGAGGTGTACTATGGACTGGTGGAGGAGGAGGGGGCAGTGCCCGCGGAGCACCAGGTGAGGTAGGGGAGAGGCCAAACCTGTGACTAACTGGGGACCAGGCCTCCCAGGGCTTAGGAAGCCCCTCACCACTGAGGTGAGGGTGGTGAGATCTCTGGCTTCATCCAAGTGAAGGTGGCAGTTTGGTGGCTGCCTCCTAATTCCCTGTCTCTGTCCTTCCAGGTAGAAATGGCCACCGCCAGGGACCTGGGGGAAGTGACAGTCCTTGGGTCTCTACTGCTCCAGCATTTGCTGCACTTCTCCAGTCCTGGTCTTATACTTCGAAGTTTGGGTGCCTTGACAGGACCACAGCTTCTGACTCTGGCCCAAAGCCCTGCTGGTTCCCATGTGCTTGATGCTGTCCTGACCAGCTCCTCCGTGACACGCAAGCAGTGCCGCCGGGTGCTGAAGACCCTAAAGGTTAGATTTCTGGCTTCTGCTTTGATTCCTCTGCCATCCTCCATTTGGAGGATGTGAGCTTCCCCCAGGACTGTGCTTCGGAGTCACAGAGAGGATATGTAGTTCCTAGACTGCTTCAACCCAGCCTCTTAACTTCAGCCTTCACGCCCCCCCGCCCCCAACACACTTCTGTGGACTGCCCTAGAGGGCCCTACCTTGCTTGTCTCAATGCAGGGACAATATGTGGCTCTGGCCTGTAGTCGCCATGGCAGCCGTGTGCTTGATGCCATCTGGAGTGGGGCAGCCTTGGGGGCCCGGAAGGAAATTGCTGCTGAGCTGGGTGAGTACCAGCACCGATCTTTGACCTTTCCAAATGTTCCCTTTCCTCACTAAAGAGCTGGGTGGCTGGGAATGACCTAAATTAAGCAGAGACTTCAGTTCCAAAGGGTGGTCTTGGCCATGGGTTCTTGGCAGTCTGTTCTCCCCTGCCACTCTGCGGACTGTGCAGCCCTGTGCTCCCACCCCTCCTCCTGACTTCTGTTCTTTGGACAGTGAGGTGTTAACTCTATCCTGAGGTAGACCCAGGGTTCCAAAAAAATGGAGGGACCTTCACCCCAAGTAGAGTCTCTTCAAGGATGGGTGGGTGACTGCATGGTGATACTGAACATGAATGGTTCCCTTTGCAGGGGCGCGGAACCAGGAGCTGATAAGGGACCCTTTTGGCCACCATGTAGCTCGAAACGTGGCCCTGACTACCTTCCTGAAGCGGCGAGAGGCTTGGGAACAGCAGCAGGGGGCGGTGGCCAAGCGGAGGCGGGCCTTGAACTCAATACTTGAAGACTAAGGCCTTTGGATCTGGGACTGGGTGTTCATGGGGCAGGGGGAAATGGAGTAGCTCTATCCTGTCCTGTTCCTAGTTTAAATTGGAGACAAAAGTCTTATGATAAACATTTTTATATTTTTACTGGAAACACCTTTGTTATTTTCTGGGGGAAGGGTACAAAGAAATAGAGATCTCAAGGTAAAGTTAGAGAGGGCTCTCTTCAGGGCACTGGGGAGCTTAGGGACAGGAGGGGAGTGGTAAGGACCTCTAGATGTAGCAGCAATCAGGGTGGGATCCAGATGCCTGTGGACAGGCTGTGGCCTTTCAGGGTAAGTGGGAGGCTGGAAAGATGGCTAGGAATGGATAGTATTCTTCAGCAATGGGTATAGGCTGGGGTGGAAGGCGTTAGGCTGATGGGCCTGTCACTATGGGATCAGAAGACTGGGAAAAATAGGCGAATTAGTGAGCCTGCACTGTGTGTAGGCCCCAAACTTGATGCTGTCACAGTCCTTACGGTCTGTCTCTTGGAATGAGTCTAGGGGCGGAAGGTCAGAGCCCCTTCTCAGTAGGGTTGGAGGCGACCCTGCCGCTGCCATCGCTCAGCCCCTTCCACTGCATGACGAAGGGTGGAGGAAATTCCCAGCAGCATGTGGCCCAGGCCTTGCAGCAGTGTGGAGGCCCATCGGAGGAGCTCCCTGAAGGGCAGAGACAAGAGGAAGTCACGGGGTGGGGGAACCTGGGAGGAAGCCACAGGCTGGGGTCTGGGGGTTTTCCACAGGGGAGAGCTAACAGGGTAGGGGAGTGCAGCTGTAGGGATGGGGAAGCGTGACATGTTGGTCTCTGACCTGATTATTTTCTTTGGGCCGAGTCCTTGAATGTCACAACTCATGGAGTAGAGCCCGTAGAACGTGGCTTTGATGTTCAGGCTGCCAAAGAGGTCTCGAGGGTTTTGCTTGTATACGTCGAAGGTGATGCGGGCGATGTCCTTGCTGTGCTTGGGCTTCTCCCGGCCCAGGCCATACGACAGCACCCCACTCTGTAGGCACCCCCCACATCGGTGCAATGGACCCTCACATACTGACACCCACCACTAATCCCCGTCAGCACTGGGACACACCCACCCTTGCCTGGACTGTTGGTCCACTATAGGGAGTCCTCGACAACTCCTCACCTCTCCCATCGCCTCTGCCCCCAAGATCAGGGTTAGGCAGCAGAAGAGGCTTAGGAGAGACAGAAAGGATCAGTGGCCTAAGCAGCCCCAGTGTGGGCCTCTCACCCTGCTGGGGCTCCAGCTCTGTCCCAACTCCAGCACCATCAGGCATGTGTCATCCTCCAACAGCTGGAAGAAGTCCTCACTCTCCACTGTGGTCCCATCCTCCTCCAGCACCAGTGTTAGCACTCCACTCAGCGTCAGAGTCTCCAGTGCCTGCCCAGTGGCAAGAAGTAGGAGGGAAGGGGCAGAGCTTATCCCATACCCCTTCCCTGTCCAGCAGCCCAGCACCCAACGGTTGACCCTAGATGCTGACTGATATCCCAACTCTCCTTCCTGGTGCTTTGCCATCCCTTCCAATGGCTCTGGCTCACGGTGTTCTTTAGTTGTTGGGGGACCCTCACTAGGGGCTGTCCTTTTCCTATTTGTTCCTGCTCTGCTCCTACCGTGTCATTGTCATCTCTCTCAGCTTCCCTCCAAGCCATGCCTACTGGTTAGGAATTGAAAAGCTAGCCAGTTTCTCTTGAATGGGTATAGGCATTATGCTGATGGGGCCTGTCACGATGGGGTCTTATCTCCAGCGTCCCACCTCACTCTCCCCGACCCTCACAGAGTTCTTCAGAACTATTTTCAGTAATAATGACTTTTAACCTTTTTGAGTCTTCACTGGTGTCAAGTATCTATGTAGCACTTTACATACATTATTCTCTTTTACTCCTTTCAGCAGCCCTAGGAGGTAGTTGTATTATTGTTCCCTTTTTTCAGATGAAGAAACTGAGGTTTTGATAGGCTAGCGGCAGAATCAGGATTTGAATTTGATCTGTCATACAAATTGCCGCTCCATACTGAGTTCTGAAATCTATCCTTCCACCCCTGTCTACTCCTTTGCCGCCCCCAAAGAAAAGCCCACTCCTTGGAAAAAAAAAAAAAAAGTGAATTGACTCATATGCAGCAGAAGCCACTGGGCTCACCCCCCCTGCTTTTAGCCCTCAGAGGGAGGGGCAGCCATGTAGCTGAAGCCCTTCCTGCTCATTATTCCAAGCTCACACTCTTCCCTAGCCCCTTGGCTACCCCTGCTCTTGGAACCCAGGGACTTGGCCCACTCACCTTGTCTAGCAGTTCCCGGCGGGTGGCAGCTGTAAGGCCTTTCCGGGTGGCCCGCTTGTGATCACAGACGCGGAAAGGTCGCGGGGGTGGTGGAGCCGAGGTCCAGACCTTACGGCCCAAATCGGAGCTCATACTGGTTACTGACCTGGTAGGTGGGAAGAAAGGTCAAGAAGGAGTGAGGGGTTTGGTGAGTGCAGTGGGGGTGATGGGTGTGGGGTAGCTGGAGCGTTAGGGAAGTTGGGAGGGAGGGATCTAGGTGTGCAGATTAAAGTAGCTCGGGGACAGAGGGAGAGACCACGGACTGGGGCAGGGGTGGCGGTTCAGGAGGTTGACCAGCCCACTGTGAAAAGGGGCAGGGAGGGGAAGGGGTACAGATTCGAAAGTTTTCTAGGGTCTGAAAGCAGCTTTGTCACCCTGCCTATATCCCCAGAGCTGGAGAGTGGAGAGAAGGGTTCGAAATCACCTGAGCAGGCCTCTGGGGTCCAGGGCAGAGAGGTACTCCATGGTGGAGGGAAGGAGCAGGGTTCCAGTTGCCTCTCCCGGGAGTTCTGGGCTCGGTGGTTCTCAGCAGGGTTGGAGCTGAAGTGGTGGTGTTTTCTGTTACGGAGCTGGGATCTCAGCCCCAGCGAGGTGGGGTATGAGTCAAGCCCGGACTCTGGCCCCCCTGCCTGGCCAGTGAGAAGGGCAAAGTCCAAGGGGAGGGGGGAGGGGGGAGGGGAAGGGCCAAGTGGGGTCGTGGAGGAAGGATCGAGGCCCAGATATGTCCAGCAAAAGCCACGGAAGTTTGTGTGTGTGTCTCTGGTGGCGGCGTGTGATGTGAGGGTAAATGGGAACTATGTAATTGGATGGAATGTGATCTCCGGTGTGTTTCTTTATATCGAGGTAATTTCTAGGGCCAATTTCTTCTGGCTCCCAATCTGTGTGAAGCTGGTTATGTGATTTGCTCTGTAATGTGCTGCCACCTACTGAAAAAGCCATGAACTGCAGCTTTAGGAACAGGGAGGCCGTGCCGAGGATGGGCAGGGCTTGGAGAAAATAGGACACCTCCAGGCAGTGTGCCTGGGTGGGGTGCAAGGGGAGGATGGGTCCTGATCCATGGATCCAGAATCACCAGGATCCTGTCTGGGACCCTGGCCTTCCTGCTTTCATGCTCTTCCCTCTGTGGGCTAGGGGAGGGGCTGGCTCAACACTTCTCTTCAGAAGAACTGCCTGCTTCAGCTGCACTGGATTAGTCATTCTCTCACCTTTCTCCATTGGCCACTCTATAGGCATGAAGGAGATGTGGATGGCGGAAGAGGGGATGGGTCCTTTGATGGCATCAGGACTTTAGCATTCGGGGCCCCGTGTCCCATCTCTGATTTCAGCTGCGGTTGTGATGAACGGTTGTGAGGAAGCTCAGACTCTCCCTGTCAGTGAATCCCTCACATGAGCATAAGTCTCTCTGATTTCCTGCCCAGGACTCTTATCTGAAGCTGTAGCAGCCCACTCAGCTGACAAGTACAGGCTGCAAGTGTGTATAAGGGCATTAATGCCTCTAGGACAACCCTTAAACAATGGGGAATGTGAGCTGGCCATAAACGCCCATCTTCTGTCGTTCTGGAAGTTATTTTGTGCACTCAGAGGTCCCCGATGCCCACTGAATATTGGACCTCAATAACACACTCTTACTGGCTTTTCTCTTCCCTCTCTTCCCCTGCTCCCTCACTCCTGCTTCCCGACCTAACCCCCCAAACACAGGATTACCCATGCCCTCGACTCAGGCTCTGCTTTGGAGGGAACCCAAACTGAGACAAGACTGGTGTCCTGGCTCCCAAGGAACCCCCTTCTGGCTGTTGACTGGGCAGAAGCCTTTTCTCCCTTTCCCTAAATTTCATCAAGCTACCAAATTTCTTCCTTTCCAAGCTTTGCCCAACCTCACGACCTGGAGAAATAAGTCTCTACACTGTGCCCTTTCCTTTTTCCTTGCGTTGTATCCTGGTGCAGCCTGGCAGTGTGGCCTCTTCCTGGTTGTGAGTTAGGACTCCTCAACCAGGCTATAAGCCCCTCACACCTCCATGCATCTCCCATTCCTCCTGGAACTCAGCCCATGCTTTACACTGAAAACTGTCATTGACAGCCCACTGAGAGCTGTGAGGGCGGAATGACTGGGGCAGGGTCCAAGGCAAGGGGTGAGAGGGGTAGGTAGGAAGCTGAGGAAGAAGGGGGCTCAGCAGGGTCAGGAGTCTGAAAACAGGCAAAGGTAGAGCAGCTGGGGGAATGAGGAGTTGGGTCGCCTTCTCTGCTGAGTGCAGGCAAGAGCAGCCAGACAGCATAAGAGCTGCAGGGTGGGAGGATTGGGACCAGAGGGTGGGGGGCAGGGGGTGGGGAGGGATGGGCATAGAAGCAGGACCCAGGGGCAGGATCCGGCAGTGTCCCTACTCACCCACACGACCAGGGAACCTTATCTGCACCCCTTCAGCTTATCCTGTTTCCTGGGGAGGCGGGCTCTCACACGCCTGGACGTGTTAGTGATGGGAAGCAGCAGGGTGAGGGAGGGGCCCCAGGAAAGTCCCGAGAGGCGCCCCACCTTGTCCCTCCCTGTTTTCGCCTCACCCTCTGCCAACCTGACAGGCACAGGACAGGATTAGGCACCTGGCCCACTGCCCCTTTGCCTTTGGGCTTCCCCAGGCCCCTGGAGGGCCCCCAACCCTGCTCACTCCCAGCTGGGTAAGTAGATCTGCCCATGAGACCATACTCCCTTCCACTCACTTTTGCCCTGGGGTATAGGCAACGGGGCTGGACAAAGAAGGAGAGGCCAGGTTAGGAGGGTGGAAGGTGGAAGCAGTGACAGCCTGGGAGTCAGGACTGGGGAGGTCGGCTGACCCAGAGCAGGGGATCTGGGTTCCAGGAAGCAGTGTTTGAGCTGGGGCTGGGGTCCTGGAGGAAGAGACAGAAGCTTCCAGACGGAAGAGAGGCAGGATGCAGAGGAGCGAGGGAGGCACAGTCCCTTCTCGCTGGCATCAGGCGTAACGTGGGCTTTTGCCCCACCTGAAAGCGCTCCATGGCTCTTTCCAGCCTCCCGCAGGCGCCTAGGGATGTCGGTCTGCTACGGTCCCCCGGGGAACGAGACGCTGCTGAGCTGGAAGACCTCGCGGGTCACAGGCACGGCCTTCCTGCTGCTGGCGGCGCTGCTGGGGCTGCCTGGCAACGGCTTCGTGGTGTGGAGCTTGGCGGGCTGGCGGCCCACACAGGGGCGACCGCTGGCGGCCACGCTCGTGCTGCACCTGGCGCTGGCTGACGGCTCGGTGCTGCTGCTCACGCCGCTCTTCGTGACCTTCCTGACCCGGCAGGCCTGGCCGCTGGGCCAGGCGGGCTGCAAGGCCGTGTACTACGTGTGCGCGCTCAGCATGTACGCCAGTGTGCTGCTCACCGGCCTGCTCAGCCTGCAGCGCTGCCTCGCCGTCACCCGCCCCTTCCTGGCGCCCCGGCTGCGCAGCCCGGCCCTGGCCCGCCGCCTGCTTCTGGCCGTCTGGCTGGCCGCCCTGGTGCTCGCCAGCCCGGCCGCCGTCTACCGCCACCTCTGGGCGGACCACGTGTGCCAGCTGTGCCACCCGTCGCCCGCCCACGCCGCCGCCCACCTGAGCCTGGAGACCTTGACCGCCTTCGTGCTGCCCTTCGGGATGGTGCTCGGCTGCTACGGCGTGACGCTGGCGCGGCTGCGGGGCGCCCGCTGGGGCGCCAGGCGGCACGGGGCGCGGGTGGGCCGGCTGGTGGGCGCCATCGTGCTGGCCTTCGGCTTGCTCTGGGCCCCCTACCACACTGTCAACTTGCTGCAGGCGCTTGCCGCGCTGGCTCCGCCCGAAGGAGCTTTGGCGAGGCTGGGCGGGGCGGGCCAGGCGGCGCGAGCCGGAACCACGGCTCTGGCCTTTTTCAGCTCCAGCGTCAACCCGCTGCTCTACCTCTTCACCGCCGGGGATCTACTGCCCCGGGCGGGTCCCCGCTTTCTCACGCGGCTCTTTGAGGGCTCCGGAGAGGCCCGATGGGGCGGCCCCTCTAGGGTGGGGACCATGGAGCTCCGAGCTACCCCTCGGCTCAAAGTGCTGGGGCAGGGCCGTGGCAATGGAGACCCTGGGGGCGGGGCGGAGAAGCACAGTCAGGGATGAGACCCTTGACGTCAAAACCTACAACCGGGCCTGCTCTTCCCTATCCCCTTCGATAGCTTCCCAGAACTCAGGGAACCACTCTGGACGGTTTGGGGATCCTTCTCTGACCATAGTTTGGATGTGTCTGGGCAGAATTATCATACATCTGGGGCAGGCCCAGGTTCCTCAAACTGAGGGACCATAAGTGGTGATGGTCAGTGTTAAGGAGTATCAGGTACTTGCAGGTTGGCATGTGCCCAGGTGCCAGAGCTGCTTACTTGTTGCCAATAGCTATTGTGAAACACACTGGGTGGTCATTATGTTGCAGCAAAAATAGAAATGAGACTTTGCAGATAAGCAAGGAAAATAAGCAAACAATGAACAGGCTGGGGAAACAGCATAAACAGGCCTGAAAGAGTTAAGCAATCTTGGTTACTCTTTAGCCGTTACTACTAACAAACACTTGTAGCTAGACTTGTCCTTCACAAAGCTAAACAAAGCTAATTACTCTCTGATTCCATAGGAATTATACTCTGCACCTGGCATTCTTCTCCCCCTACACTCTCTCGCAGCATTAAAAGAAGGTCACGGGCCGATAACTTCAGGGACACCAGACTCGGTTGCCTTTTGCTAGCTGTGGCCGTTTTAAAATATTGCAAGAAGAAGAATGCAAAACCTTCACCACTTTGATCCTTATCTCTTACCCTGGACTGCAAGTTCCACCTATAAGACCCTCTGTAATCCCCCAGGAGAGCGGGGGGCACAGTTCTTGAGGTGCTAGCCTGCTGTGTTTCCCTCTTGCCCGGCCAAAGGAATAAAGCCACTCTTTTCTATTTCCTCCAGACTTTGTCTCCATATTTCTATTCGGCATTGGTGGACAGGGAGCCAAGGTTTTGGCAACAATTACACGATGGCTTAAGCATGCTCCCTCCAGTGGTTCATCATACCTGAGTGATACCGAAGTCACCTAGTTCCCTGCTGGGTCAGGCCAAGGCTGGGCAATGCCAGCCTTCGGTGGCATCATGACCTGTCCTCCCCAGCCCAGGTGGCCTGGTTCCCCCAAGCCAACCCATAGAACCGCTCCGGAAATAAAGAGAGAAAGAGGAAGGAAAGGTATGAGTGCTTGGATGAGGGGTGATGATGGGATCCATTCTTTGGGGTCTGTTAGAGCTGAGTGGAGAGGAAACTGGCTCTGGAAGGGGAAAGTCAATCTGTGGGGTTTGAAAGGAAAGTTTTCTTGTCTGTCTTGTGGTTGGTACAGTGGGGGAGGGGCCGTGGGAGTCTGAGGCTTACCTTCTTTGAATCTAACTCTCCCTGCAAAGGTCACCTGCCTCAAAAAGGAGCCCGGGAACAGGCATTCACTCACCCAGGGACCCTCTGGGGGCTGGGGATGAGGGGTATGGGGAGTGGTGTGGATATCTGGAAGACAGGAGGAATTTTTCAGGGAGGTGCCACCTCTCCTTTCTCTCTTTTTCCTCTCTGCCAAGTCTTGACTCCCCCTAAGACTGCTAGCTGTTCCTCATCTCCCCCAGTACTTCTCAGCCCCCACCTTTTGGAATCTTTCTATCTCTAGGTCTCAAAATTGTTTTGGATCCTGACACTTTTGAGTTTGGGGATGTAGGATGGGGTCCTCTTTAGGGGATGTCTGTGTGCACACAAGTGTGGTCACCATGGTGACCAACCCATCCCCGTTTGCCCAGGACTTTCTCAGATTTAGCACTGAAAGTCTCTTGTCCCAGCCCCCTCAGTCTCTGGCAAACTTAGATGGTTGTTTACCTGAGAGGTCACCCTGACCATCACCACGGTTCTGCTTTAGTGACTGTTCACACCACCCAGGCAGAGGCCAAGAGAGAGAGCAAAGGAAATCCAGTTCTCAGGGTCACGTCAGGGCCACCAAAACTGGGGTTGGGATGGACCTCCGGACCTGGGGGACAGAGAGTATGCCTAGAGTGTCTAGTCTAGGGCAGAGGAAGTCAGGCCATTGAGAGAAATGGAGGTGGGGAGCAGTTTGGGAGAGGAGGTAAAGACTCCAGAGTTCCTGTCCGAAGGGACTTCCGGTTGACCCTGGAGCTCTGAGCCGGAAGCTTCTATCCCCAAACACCAACTTCATGGGCTTCTTCCTGTCCTCGCGCGCCAGGGCAGAGGCTCCCCAACTTCTGTTACACACTCCCCTTCTCACACACCCTCTGTGGTCAGAAAGCCCTTCCTGTCTTCAGATCTTGCTGCGGTTTCAGCCCATTTCTTTTTGCCATATCCTCTGCCTGGTAACTGCTGGGTCAACTCTGCTCTGGCTTTTCTCAAAGCAGGAAAGGTAGGGGCACTACCGAGGATAAGGGGCCTCAATGACCACCATTACACTGTGCATCTTTCCTGAGAAGAGGCAGAGCTGGAAGGGAAGCAGGAAGGCTCATGGTCAGATGGAAGATAAGACTTTTTGGTTCTTGGCTTCGCAGGAGAGTTCAAGAAGAGGAGACTGTCCTCCTTCCGGGGAGCCGGAAGAGTGACCCTTCTGGAGGCTGTTTCCCTTTCCACCCTCCTGCTTTCCCCTCTTGGCAGGGCAGGCATAATGCATCGCTGCCCTCACTCCCTCATGTCTGCTCCCCTGTGCTCACCTCTGCTCTCTCTGTGTGTCTAAGGTGGGACAGAACAGTCAGCTGTGGGAAGGTAGGAAAGAGACGGTGCTGACTTCCTTGCCCAGCGCCCAGATCTTGGGTCCAAATTCATGTGGCAGGGTAGCCACATGGGCAAACACAAGGCAAGTGGTTCGGGAAGGGGAAGAAATTGTCATTCTGTGTGAAACTAGAGAGACCATTTGGACTTTGGCTTCTACCAAAGAGAATGGAGATTGACCTAGAATGGAACTAGTTCTTTTAAGTGAGGAGAGGGATAGGGGTGCTGGAAGAGGGTCCTCTCCCCCAAATCCCAGTCATGGCTTGAATCCAAGCCAAACACAGAATGCTGTCCTCTTTGACGTCACCTGACCCAAACCCAGAACCTAGCCACAGCATCAATCTACACTTCCTATTAATCTAAAAATCGACATCGTTCACAGAAAATATAAAGATACCCAACATTCTGACCTCTCAATCTGAGTCCATTTCCCCTCTCTGGCTTCCTTCTCTCCTTCTCCTGTATGACGCAGTTTATTACTCTGTTCAATTCTTCGGTCTAGACCTGCATCTGAGGCCACACCCCAGCCTACTCACCCCCTCACCCCTCTTTCCTCTGTCACTGCCCCTTCCGGGGCTCTTCTCTTCTGGCCCCACCCCTGAGGAGTCCTCCTCCCAGCTGGGCTCTTCTGGAACATGAAGAATATTCCACCTCATCTAGTGAAGGGAGGGGGTAGGAGTTCTCACCCCACCCTCAGGAAGATGTGTCTTCTTCCTCCCTTGCTCTGTGGTACTTCCTCTCTGGCCGACTTAGCTGATAGAACCTGGACCCCAGGCCAGGCCCCTGGCACTGGGACAGATCTGGGGATAGGCTACACCACTCTGTTCTCACCCTGGGATTGACACCAGCTTCCAACCAGTGCTCGGCAAAGCCTTAAGTAAGTTTCCTGGGAGTAGAGGAGGCGGGGGGAGGCGGGGGTGAAGCCGTAAGAGGAGGTCCAAAGGAATTTCCAAAGAAAGGCTGACCAGTGGTAAAATGACTTGGGAGGACTTAGTCTTGTCTCCTATCCACGAAATCCTCCCCATACCTGTTATTCTTGGTGGGCCCCGGGAATCTCTGGGGCGAGTGGGTAGGTGGCTGGAAGAAGTCAGTGGGACCGAAGGGCTGAGGGCCTGGCAGGGGGAAAAGGAGCTAGCCTTTTGAGGGGTGCGGCATTGGTAAGGAAAGTCCCCACTTTGGTTCTGGGTTTCAGGGTCTCCTGAGGGAAGGAGGCTGAAGGGTCTGGAAATACTGCTTCTGCTGTTGCTATATATTTTGCAGTTGGGTCTGTGGGCAGGAAGGGGCCCTGTGGCCCAGATAGGAAATTAATCTTTCTCCTCAGCCAGATCCCCTTAAGACAGGTCAGTTGGCAGTGATGAGGGCAGTATACTGCGGAGGTGCCTCGGATGCTGCTGATCTTGGAGACAGGGTAGAACACCCAGGCTAGGTGTGTCCAGGGTGTCAGGAAACCCTTGTCCCTTCCCTCACGTGCGTGTCCGCCCTCGCTCTCCAGGTCCTTGCAATGGCCACGAACACTACATCTCCTGAAGCACCCTCCTCACCAGGTGCCAGGTGTCATGTTCAGCTCTCTGCTGGTTATCACCGTACCGTCGGCGGCACTGGCTGTGGGGCTGCCTGGCAACAGCTTTGTGGTGTGGAGCGTCCTGGTAGAGATGCAGAAGCACTCTGTCACTGCCCTGCTGGTGCTACACTTGGCCCTGGCCAACTTGGCCGTATTGCTCACTAACCCCCTTTTTCCTCTACTACACGGCCCAAGGCCTCTGGACTTTTGGACTGGCTGGCTGCCACCTGTTCCACTATGTCTGCGGAGTCAGCATGTATGCCAGCGTCCTGCTTATCACGGCCATGAGCCTGGACCGCTCGCTGGCGGTGGCCCTCCCCTCTGTGTCCCAGAAACTCGCACCAAGACAGTTGCCTGGCGGGCGCTAGCAGGCACCTGGGTGGTGTCTGTCCTGCTGGCCACGCCCGTCGTCTTGTACCGCAAGGTGACGTTGGGACCGCACAACAGGAGCCTGGTCTGCTTCCCGGAGTCCCCCAGTGAAGCACATAGGGCTCTCCATCTGTTCTTCGAGGTGGTCACCGGCTTCCTGCTGCCGTTCCTGGCCGTGGTGGCCAGCTACTCCGACATCTGGCGCCGGCTGCGGGTCCGGCGCTTCCGCCGCGGCCGCTGCACCGGCCGCCTGCTGGCCTTTATCGTCCTGGCCTTCGCTGCCTTCTGGCTGCCCTACCGAGTGGTGAACCTGGCCGAGGCGGTCCGCGCGCTGGCGGGCAAGACAATGGGGTCCCGGCCGAGAGTCAGCGGCTGCACCTGGCCCGCAAGCGCTCTGAACGCTGGCTTTCCTGAGCCAGCAGCGTGAACCCCGTGCTGTACGCATGAGCCGTCGGCGGCCTGCTGCGCTCGGCTGGCGTGGCCTTCGTCGCCAAGCTGTTGGAGGGCGCCGGCTCCGAGGCGTCCAGCAGCCGCCGCGGGGGTACCCTGGCCCAGACGGTGAGGGGCGCCCCCGCCTCTCCCGAACCCGGCCCCGCCCAGGGCCTCACTGTCTCCACCAACGCTCTCGAGCAAGCGAAGCGAAGTCAACTAGGCCTGCGGGGTGGTGGCAGCGGAAGGATGCCTGCTTTCCTCCTGGGGGAATACGCCCACGCTGGCCTGACCCAATTCTTCAACCTCCTCTTACGCAGGTGGCGGGTGGAGCGGAAGAGAGCGAGGGGAAGGGCAAGTCAGGGCAGAGTGGGAGGCTGGCCCCCACGGGCAGCTTTGCAATTAAAACTGAAGTCTGAAATTGGGTCAACCCTGTGTGTGGGGCATGTGTATTATGGCGGACTGGGGTGCTCCTGGTTGCCCTTATGGGTGTCCTTCTCAATAGCTGAGAAGCACATCCTTTAGTTTCCCATGATTTTCAGTTTTGGAAGAGACACAGACATAGAAATCAGACCTTCTTCCCTCCCTGCTTCTGAGGCAGGTGGTCTGCAGATCATACTGAGAACAACACAGGGTTGCAGACCCCTGAAGGAGCTGGCCAAGGAAGACCACCCATGTGGGCTCATCACTCCAGCCTCCCCGACTCAGCGGACCTTCACTCCCTGACTTAGCGAACCTTCTGAGAACACTTAGCACTGCTGTGAGGTGTCTGCCCTGAAGGCTGTGATGGGTATCTTCATTAGCAGGACTCCAACTTCCTACCAGTAATCTTTGTCCTCTCAGTGGGAGATGTCCTAGGGGATTGCTTTCCTTCCCCGTGTCTCCCAAGGAGGCCTCACTTGAGAACCAAGACATCAGATCTTATCCCCTAGAATTCTGCACATCAGCATTCTGCCAGCCACTAAAACGCTCTGGTACAGGCTGGAGCTGAGGGCCCTCTGTGATGTGGTCACCCTTAGGAAATGAAGATTTGCAGAAGTGAGAAGGTTGAGTCATTCTTTCCTAGGGATGACTGTTGCCTTGGAGAGTCTTGGACTGGCTCTGTTCTGACAGCGTTTTAAGAAGATGGTGGGGGCTTCCCTGGTGGCGCAGTGGTTAAGAATCCGCCTGCCAATGCAGGGAATACGGGTTCGAGCCCTGGTCCAGGAAGATCCCACATGCCGCGGAGCAACTAAGCCCGTGCGCCACAACTACTGAGCCCGTGTGCCACAACTACTGAAGCCCGTGCGCCTAGAGCCCGTGCTCCACAACAAGAGAAGCCACCGCAATGAGAAGCCCATGCACTGCAACAAAGAGTAGCCCCCGCTCGCCGCAACTAGAGAAAGCCCGCGCACAGCAATGAAGACCCAATGCAGCCAAAAATTAAAAATAAATAAATAAATAAAATAAAAATATACGATATTCGTTTTAAAAAAAAATAGAAGATGGTAGCAGCAGTGTACTTTTTGAATGTCTCCCATAAAGAAAGAAAGACAACTAGGAGAAAACCCCCAAATCCACGTGCAACATCTGCAACAAACTTAGGGTGTCAAGATATCTCCCATGGGGCTTCCCTGGTGGCGCAGTGGTTGAGAGTCCGCCTGCCGATGCAGGAGAACAGGGGTTCGTGCCCTGGTCCGGGAGGATCCCACATGCCGCGGAGCGGCTGGGCCCGTGAGCCATGGCCGCTGAGCCTGTGTGTCCGGAGCCTGCGGGTCTGGAGCCTGCGCGTCCGGAGCCTGTGCTCCGCAACGGGAGAGGCCACAACAGTGAGAGTCCCGCGTACCGCGAAAAAAAAAAAAAAAGAGATATCTCCCATGGACCCCAGAATATGAGCAAGTGGGAATGAGCCCTGGATGCTTCAAGACCCACGTAATATCGGCAACTGTGCAGAAGGATACAAAAGGAAGCAGGGGGGAATCTGAGGGACCCGAGAACAGGAGACCCTCAAACTGTCTACAGGTCCTTGCTAGAAAGCATGGTGGGCCCGTTTGAGAACAGCAGCCAAAACAGGGAGGGACCTAATAGATTATTTCCCAGGCCTCCCGCCCATGCTACATAGTAAGCACATAACAGGTGCTTATTTAGTGTTTGTTGAATGAATAAAGATCAAATGACATTTTACTGGAGATTTTTTCCAGTATTTGTGGATGGGGAGCAGGAAAGGACAAGTCTTTGTTTTGAGTCATGTGGATAAAATCCTTTCGCTTCCAAGGGTACAAAACACTGGAATCACGTTGGCAGGCAGGCAGGAAGGCTGAGGCAGTCATCTTGCTGAGCCTGTGAGAAAGAATCGCTCCTTTTTAACACACTCATGTTCACACTTGCACGCACACACTCAGTTTGGCCTGAGAAGAAGCCATACTTCTGAGACGCGAGGAGAAGATGCTCCCCAGATATACTAGTAGCTTCTGACATCAATTCTAACCCAGACATACCAGAGTATCTTTATTGAGGATCTTATAGGTGGGAGGAGGGGGTGGGGTTCTCAGCCTAGGGTGGCTGAGGGAGGTCCAGTTCGTGTCAAATCTGTGTTCAGGAAGTAGGTGCAGAGCTGCCCTTTGCCTTTGACCTTGATGATGCCCCGGCTGTAGCAGGTGTAGCCTAAGGACTGCAGGGCGCAGGCTGTCTCTTCGGTCACCTGCAATTGGAGGGGGGTGAGCGAATGTGGGAGTGGCCCTATCCCTATCCCCCTGCCCCCATGTCTCCAATGTGGCTCCCTCACTTGGATCTTGCCCAGGACGCCTGTACTCTCCATTCGGCTGGCCACGTTCACCGTGTTGCCCCAGATGTCATATTGTGGTTTCTGGGCCCCAATCACTCCGGCCACTACAGGTCCGTGGTTTAACCCTGATAAGAGGTATGGTAAAGAGGGGTCCTGGGGGGGGATTTCGAGGAAGCGGAGGGGAAGATGAAGCTCAAGGAACTAGGGTGAAGGGCCTAGGGGCCTTGGAGAAAAGGAGGAGGGGCTGGAGGAGTGCGGCTTAGGGAAAGAATTGGATGGATCTCATAGCTTCTGGCCCAGCAGCTTCATGCTCCATCCCAAGGGGTGAGTCTGGAGGGGGCTCCCGGGGTGAGCTGGGGAGCAGCTAACAGAGGATTCGGGAGAGGGAGAGCTTGGGAAAGTGAGGAGGAGGTCCCAGACTGTCCCAGCAAGGGAGGGTCCTCACCCACACGCAAGCGGAAGTTGTTGAATGAGTGCTTGTTGATGACGTCCAGCTTAGACCCAAGGGCCACGGCAAACTCTACCATGGTGCCAAGGTGGCTGCAGCTTTGCTCAGCATCCTGGAAAAGGGCCGGCCCACCAGGATGGATCAATGAGGTCACAGGGATAAGGCCCACTTATGGGCCCACCAATGAGAGCCCGGACGAGGGTTAGTAGGAAATGAAGGGACGCTGTACCTGCTGAGCGTCCTGTCCAGAGGTGGCGTTCAAGCCTGTAGCTGCCATGTAGGTGCTGCAGATAGTTTTGATTTTCTCCACCCCACTGAACTTGGGCTTGGAGAGCAGCTGTACGGAAAGGAGGCTGTGTCCCCAGTCTCTCTTGCTCTCTCCCAGAAGCCCAGCCCCAGGATTTTGGAAGCTAAAGGACCAGTTGTGGGGTCAGGGATGGTGGCAGGAGGAGAGTTGGTAGTGGGCAGAGTTGCTGGGGAGGGCCGAGCTGGGGGATCAGAGGAGGACCAGGAGGACTGGGGAGGGAGGATGGGCCTCATGGCCGGGAGGGCGAAGTGGAAGGAGGGACTGGTGGGAAATTCTAGGATCCAGGTCATAGGGTCTGGGGGGACCTTTCAAGTTGTCACCTCATCAAAATCAGCAATTATCTCATTGAGCAGCCGCAGACACTCTAGCCCCTCATGGTTGATGCTGGATTCAGAGTAAAACTCCTTAAAGTCTGGGACTGAGGCGAAGAGGACACAAACACACTCGTAGGACTGGTGGTAGAGGTCCTGGGAGGGCAGGAGGTTGGGGTAAGGGGCTATGCCACGTTCTTCCCCCTTCTGGGTCCACATGGGTCCTCCTCCCTGTGTCCACACTCCTCCACCTTGGTTTAAGAAGGATCGGGAAGGAAGGAGAGGGGTAGGGCCAGGTTACCCCAGGGATGAGACTCAAGAGTTAAAGATTGGGTATCATTGCAATTCCAGGAGAGACAGAGGTTCAGAGTCAAGATCGCCTCACAGCAACGTGAAGGGAGTCTCTTTTGGAGCTGGGATCATGTCCATGGGAATGATCTGTATATCCTATCTTATTGCTGAAAAGTGTTAAGTCAGTTAAGACAGCTTACAAAGATAGCTACAGTTTGGAAGATAAAATGAAGCAATAATAGCCTCTAGAACTTTGAGAAAAGGATTTTGCTGTTCAAACTCAAAAAAAAAAAAAAAGAAATAATAGGAAAAGGGGGAGTCCTCATTAATCCTAGATTCTGGCTCTGAGCTTTCTAGTACCCAATGAGAAGACAGAAACAGGATCAGTTACCAGATTTCCGGTGTCTATAAGAGAAGAAACCAGGAGAAGCAGAGCTACTACTGATCTTGAGAGCAGAGAGCATGTGGTGAGGTAGAAGGCTGCGACATAGCCCCTGAGCCATTTCTTTTAACACCCTCTTGATACAGGCCAAGAGCATTTTCACAGCAGACAGTGTGAGGTGGTGGTGGTACAGAGAAGATGGTGCGGATATGTGAGTGACCTTCTGATCCTCTGACTGTAGCAAGATATTTGAGGATCTAGAGCAGCATCATTCAACCGAAGTTTCTGTGGTGATGGAAATGCCTATTATATGTGCCGCCCAATATGGCGGCCACTAGCCACGAGCAGCTGTCGAACACTTGAAATGTGGCCAGTGTGACTGAGGAAGTGGATTTTCTATTTTCATTAATTTCAATTTAAATGGCCACACAAGGCTAACGGCTACCATACTGGATAATGCAGGGCTAGAGAGATGGGTGGACTGTGTCCTTCACACAATTCCCATCGACACGCGATGAGGCTTCTGAAGTGTAGAGAGTGGCCATTAGAGAGGACACTCCTTCCAAGTAAGAACTTGGGATGTGGAGATTCTGTGCTCACCAAAGACAGAGCCTAAGATCTTGTGAAAATGGAGGCACCTGATAGGCACAGAGGCTCGGGCAGCCACCCAACCCATGGTACAGGAGTCCAGAGAGGATGGGCCAAGCCAAGACTTTCATCGTCTTGGGTTCAGGAGCTGGGGGTGGGGAGTCACCTCATTGCGCCGATTCTGGCCGATGAACTGGGGGGCTACGTGCGCGGGGAGCACATTCTCCAAGAGCAGCCGAGTCAGGTTTTCCATCGTCTCTGTCTCCTCCTGCTCCTGCCTCAGCTTCTTCTTCCACAGGAAGTCCAGGCGGCAGTAATACTCATTCTGGGGAGGGTCACCACGGGGTCATGGGAAGAGACAGTACAGGGGGAGCCCCAGCTCCTGAGTGTTCACCCCTCACTCCACGATGCTTAAAACCATACCACACCCCCAGTTTAGAGAAAAGGCTTAAGGTGCAACTCTGCCTGGGGAGACTGCCTTGAATCTAGATTCAAACTAGCGAGGACAGGAGTGGCAGCAGAGTTTTTCTTAAGCATGATTCTCCTAGGATGGGATGGGAGGGAGGAGGGGAGGGGAGAATGTGAGGGCGCTCCCCTCGGGGAGCGAAGGAGAAAGAAAGGGAGCAGGAAGGTTCACTTAGAAGCTTCTAATGGACCCACCATTTGGGCTCCACCCTGGAGAGGTGAGAATAAGGGAAAGACTAAGTCACATATATGGGGACCCCGCCTCACCCTTCCTAGGGAGGCCCTGGAGGGCTGAGCTGGAAGACTTACCTGCCGAGCCAGGACCAGGAGGGTGAAGAAGAAGATGAAGAAGGAGATTGCTCCCATCAGTTTAGGCTCCTTCAGCACCCCTGGCCTGAGGAGGCTACAGATCAGGGCTTCCCCTTTGCCCTGCCCCTTCTCGATGGCCTCTCCACCCCGCCCCCCCACCTCCCGCACCAGTGCCCACGTAGCCCTCGGCCTCCCTCTCCTTTTGCCCCGTGGGTGGTTCAGACAAAGAGATGGAAAGAGATCCGCTCTGTCCCATCGCAGCCTGTGCCCCACTGTGCAGCGGCCATGCGCACCTGGAGTCCGAGGCGCCCAGATAGAGGCGGGCGATGAGACAGTCGGACAGCCAGGCGTGGGAGCGCAGGAAGAGGGAGCAGGAGGCCGCCAGCCACAGCACGAGCAGCAGCAGCTTCAGCTCGAAGCTCAGGTGCAGGAAGAGGGAGCAGGAGAGGGAGCCCAGCGCGCAGCAGTGCACGGAGTACTGGGCGCCCGGCGGGGCGGTCAGGGGGAGGGGCATGTCCCGCGGGCAGCGGCGGGGGCGGGGCCTCCCCAGGGCTCCTGTCTTGTCCCTCCCAGGGTCCAGTCCTATCAGGAGGGCGGAGGGTGTCGGCCACACACACACACCCCGAGTGTGACTTATATCTGTCCCGGTCCACAGGATGAAGTGTTCTTCAACTGAGGGGTCGGGGAGGGGCGGAGGAAGGCTCTGGAGAAGGAGATTCAGGGCTGTGAGGGATACTCACTGGGACGCTGATGAGAGGCAGGGACCCAGGGAGCTCCCAGGAGAGGTTGGAAGCCGTGGAGGACACATTGGGAGCCCGGAAAGGGCAGCTGGATGCTGCCGGGAAGAAGACCTGCAGAAGGACACAGGAGCTGAGGCGGGCGGGCACAGTGGTGGCTTGTGCCGGGTTGCAGCTGACCCAGGGATGAGTTGCGGCCAGACTCCTCCAAAGGGGCGGAGCCTGCTCTCTCTGGTTGGTGAGGGAGCCTCGGCGCTGGGCTCCTCGCTGGCGGGGGCGGGGAGGGGGGCAGGGATTGGGGGAGGGCAGGGATTGGGGGAGTGGGTGTCCTGAGCACTAGTCTGTCATGGATCCACTGTGTGATCTTTTGCCAGCCACTTAACCTCTCTGGGCCCCAGCTTCTGCTTCTGTAACTTGGATGGGGGATGATTCCTAAGGTGCTTTTCAGGGATAGAATTCTAGGAATGATTCTAAGTTCTGAAAAATCAGCCAAACTCAGCTTACAAAATCAGTGAGTAAGGTAAGTAAGGAAGGTCTGCATACATAGAAAAAAGATAGGAAGGATATCCACCAAAGTGTTATTAACAATGATTATGCCCAGGTGGTAGGCTGTGGGCGACTATACTTTTCTTTTATACTTGTCCAACATTTCCAGCATCCCCTGGCCTTAGTCCAGCAGTCTGCCCAACTCCAGGGGTCCTCTTTCATCCTCTGGCAGGTCCAGCATGCCCTAATGGGGGTGCATAGGGCCCCCTCTCTCTCACCAGGCTGGTAATGGCCATGGAGAAGACGAGCAGGATGGTAGCGGTGCCCAGGGCAACTCGCAGTCCGGGCCGCGTGGCCACTAGGACAGACAGTGTGGGCAGCCAGTGCAGCATCTTGGGGCCTTTCAAGACACATTTCTGTGGAAGGAGCATGGGAGTCTTAGCCATGGGGCTGGGGCACCCACTGCAGGCCAAGTCGCGGTCAGGGCCCCAGCTCGCCACTCTGCCCCCAAGCCCACCTCACCGTCAGGTGCTCTGAGAAGCAGACGAAGAGGAGGAGGAAGAAGAGGAGGAAGGTGATGCTATAGGTGATGGTCAGAGCTGGGGGCCTAAAGAGAGACAAGAGCGAGGCCTTTAAGAGCCAGAAGAGGCTTTCTGTGCGCTAGGAGGGTGCCGTTCAGTCTGCTTGGGAGACATGGGGAAAAGTGGTCCTGGGGATCTGAACCGGCTGCCGATGAGGTCTAGGCTGATGAAAGGCATTACATGCTGATGATCTGGGAAAGCTGAGGGGTCACAAGGACAGTACTGGGATAATGTAGGGACAATATTGGAAGGGGACAGGGGACTCACAGAGTGGCCGAGGCTGCATCAGACTGGTCTCTGCGCTTTCAGGTCAAAGCTCTTTCATCTGGCTGAGTTTTCCTAGCAGTGAACTGGGAGTGAGGACCTACTCTCTAAGCTCATTTGCTGTGAGATTTGGACTTCTCAATGGGAACAAAACCTCCTTCATGGGACTGTTGTTAGAATTGAAAGACAGGTATGTGAAAATGCTTGGGGTACATAGAAAGTCCACAGGATGTAAGACAGTAAGATGAGGGCTACGATTACTAGTTCCCCAGACCACATATTTCCATTTCCTCTGTGGCTCAGTGCCCTGAGCCGAGGGGAAGTGGGCAAGGGAAGAAAGTGTGGGTCAGGGGTCTGGAAGAGCCAGGGGTTCTGTTTTTGAGAATCAGGGCTTCCCTTGCCTAGGGGTCTCTCACCTGTTTGTCACCAGCATCTGGATGATGAAGTTGGAGAAAAAAACCAGGAAGGTGCAGGCTACATAGTATTTGAAGGCGGGGAGTGCAGAGAGCCGATACTGGAAGGGAGGGGGTCGGTGGAGACAGGGCACCAGTGCTGCCCAACACCTTGAAGGTGTCAGTCCCAGGCAAGGAGTGGGTCCCCAGCCTCACTGTCCCCGCTCCAGTTCCGCCCCAGCTAGCCTCTACCTGTTCCCCAAGGAGCTGCCCTCCTCCCTCCCATCACCACCCAGTAATTCAATAGATGGGTATGAGCCCTTCACCCGCCAGGGTCACAAACTGGGCCGACCTGGGGAGGGGAGGTGGGACCACAGGGCCTGCTCCCTCCCCAGGGTGGAGGAAATGAGGTTGGGAAGTCCTATGGTGACATCCCCCCAGTCTACCTCTTTCTCCATCTCCTTCTCTCTGAAGTACAGTGTCAATGGGTTGAAGTCCTCTGACTGTTTCCACTGTCTGGTGGAGGGTGGGGGCAGTAAGCCCGGAAGAGGAAGGGGCAGGGAGGAGGGCGTGGTCAGGTGAGTCGAAGGGCTAGAGCTGGGAAGGCTCTCCCTTCCTTCCAGGTCCTACCACCCCTCCTCTACCACATGAGCCCAGGCCTTCAGCCCTCCCAGCCCTCTCCTGCTCTCCGTACTTCTGAGAGTTGAGCTGTTCGATGACTTGGAAGAACTTGGCATCCCCGGTGTCCAGTTCATCATCTAGCCCCCGGGGGGTACGGCTCCTGCACAGTGAGAGCCCAGCCTGTCACCAGGGAGATCCTCTAAAGCATCTGGGCAAAGCAGGAGCAGCCCCCCAGGGAGGATGGAGGTAGGTCACTGGGACAGCCCCACTGTCAAAGTTCTTCAGGCCTCCTCACCGGTCCAGGCTCCACTGGGGGCTGAAGGAAGACAGGGCCTTCTCCTGCAGGAAGAACACAGGGATGGGGGAAGATGAAAGATGGTGAGCATCCTCCACCATGGTGGAGCCTCTCTGCAGTGAGGCATTCCATTATCTACACCCGGCCTTGACTTGAGCATTTGACCTGGCTGCTTCCCTTGCCTCTAATGAACTCTCTCTCTCCATCTTTATCTCTCCCTGTATATCTCCATTTCTATCTCCATCTCCATCTCTATCTCTACCAAATCCCACCTGCCCTCAAGGGAAGGTTCGAACCATATTAACTTCTTCAAGCTTCCTCCTGACTCTTCGGACTCCCAGAGTCTCTCTACTCTCTGATTTCCTCATAGTTTCTATCACTTAGGAGGCAACCCTGGATCCTCTGTAGGCATGAGAGGCTGTTGATTCCTTGTCTCATCTTCCCTAAGGACTGCAACAGATTCCAAAGGCACTGACTTGCCCATCACCCCATGCCAAAAAATCCCTGTTGGTTGAAACTGGAATGGCAATGCAGAACACTCTGAATCTCCTGTGCCCTTTCGTGATGGTCAGGCTGAGCTGGGAGGTGGTGAGGGAGGGAAACGAAAATGAAGAAGAAAGGGAAAGAGGAAGAGAAACAAACCTGGTTACAGTCACTCTCTTCTGCACCAAAAGGAATACGCAACGTGTGCAGAGATGTGAGAAAGAGCACACAAGCAGGTGAAGACAAGCGCCAAGGAAGGGGGCGAAGATGTGTGGTGACCATCCTTCCCCACTCGCCTGGCTCATGTGAAGGAAGCAGGGTCACAGGGGGCCACATCATCCCCCAAACCAAAACCTTGTGTATGTGAGAGGAGCAGAGAGGGAGAGACATAGAGCGATTGAGAGGTATGTTCTAGGCATGGGGCCATCTATGCATCTATGCCTGATCCTTACTTTTTTCAGACTACCTACCTGCACCCCCCATCCCAGACCCCATGCCTGTAAGTTATCTGGAGGCAGGGAAAACATCTTATTCACTTCCGTCTTCTCAAGAACTAACCTAGTGCCTGCAACATAGTAGGTGCTCAAAGATAGTGGAAGGAAGGAAGGAAGGAAGGAAGGAATGGATGGATGGTAGCCACCACACAAATAGCACCCCTACTAGTAGGCTAAGTGTGATTCTCAGGATTCCTGACATTTGAATGAGATCCTGAGATATCAGGGGCTGAGAAGGGAGTCTCTGGGCTGGTGAGGTCCTGCCTCAGGAGATACCTTAGAGCAAGGGATTCCCACTCTGCCCTGAACTTCTTAGCCTGCATGCTAGTGGGGGGTTGGGGAGTTCCGGCATGGGTTCTGGGGGGCTTCCCCACCACGGGGATTGTACCCAATATTGTCTTACAGCCCCTGGGCTCCCGGCAAACCCCTTTCGACCCCACCCCCACTGGGAGGTCTCATCCTGCAATAGTCAGCTGGGTCTTGGGCTCTTCCTTCCTCTCCATCCTGCCAGCTTAGCCCTCTGTCTGCTCCCCTTCCCCAATTCTGAGGCTTGAAATTAAGCACTCAGCCGCTGAGCCACTGCTGCCAAGGTCCCCCCCCTCCCCGCTCCCCACTGTTCCCCACTGATCTCTGGCCTGCTTTCCTGCTGGATGGGAGAGGAGTGGGCATGGGACACAGAAAGGGTACTCTATAGGCACCCCATAGATTCAAGCAGGTCTACCTAGTAGAGAGGATTCTGGGAAGATCTGTGGATAGGTGGTCGGGAATGCTGAACAGGTTTTGGGCAGATCGGGTAAAATGGAGGAGAACGGGCTGAGGAATGTAATCCCAGGGCAAGCCTTTAGGGACATGGCCTGGGTCCCTGCATGAGGGCGTTCTGGCCACTTGTCATCAAGTACCAACCTCAAGAGTCGGCTGGTGGAGGAGATCCAGGCTCCTCCAGCAGCTGGTGAATCACTGACTACCTTGAAGTGCTATGCATAGATTAGCCAGTAACTGGCCCTGCCCTAACTTCCCCCAGACGAGGGGTAGCCCGGCTCCCCTCTCTCCCTCCCCCCATCCCGCCCACTCATGGTGATTTCCTTCTTCAAAGCCATGAGAGATTTTCACTGTCACCTCATTTTATCTGTGTACAAGTGTTGGAGAGTAGGGGCAACAAGCGATTCGCCCCGCCTTCCCGGTCCCATAGGGGACTGAAGAAGAGAGCGTGCAGCCGCAGGACTGAGCTAAACAGAGACACTTCCTGGTGGGAATAGGTGTGCAGCACTGGCCTCAGAGTGAGGAGGAAGTATGGTACCAGGGGAAGGGGCTTTCCTGAGTAGAGGCTGGGGAGCAAGGGACATGGTGTCTGTGGGATCTTGGGTCGTCTCTGAGCTGAGCTCAGAGGGCAGTCATCTTTGCCCTTTCTCTGGAAAGAAGGGCAAGGAAGGTCCTGAACCAGTAAGTAGGGTGACCAGAAAGTTCGGGACCTTGTGATGTCAAGTGACTCACTGGTGCTGGGGGCGGGAGGGGCTGGAAGTGGACAATGGGGGTGGGTTTACGTAAGTGCTGGGCTCATGAAGGAGGTGCACGTACTGGGAGAGGGGTGGAGGTGGACACAGGGCTCTCCACATGGCTCAGGTGGGCGAAAGGCTTGGCTGCACCCCAGGACTCCAGGTAGCGGGTCATCAGCAGTGACGGACGCATCTTGGGGCCCTCAAGAGAGGACAGCAACCCGCCTGCAGTGCCCTTCTCGTCCTCTTCCTCAGCCTGGGGCACATGAGGGCTGAGAGTCAAGATCACAGACCCTTCCCCATTCTCCCCACACCCCTTAAAGGCTTGTGTCCCCTCCCCCACGATACACTCTTCAGGACATAGGAGCTCAGTCTCTGGCATGGAAGAGATCGAGCCCATTGGCTGTGGATAGTTAGGGTGGGCCAGCCCATGGGGTCCAGGCTGGGCTCTTACCCGGGGATCGATGACAAGGTAGGTCGGCTCCCCTAGCTCCCGAAGGTATGGGTCCCCGTGTTCCATGGCTGCATCCTCCACAGCATAAGCCCCTGCCAGCAGTGCCAACGTAGCCCCTGTGATATGTACTCGTCTGGAAGAAGGGGGCGGTGGGAATCAGAAGGGAGGGCTTCCAAATCTCTCATTTCTTTCGAGGATCATTCCTGGAGGTCTGACTTCAAGCAAGGCCCTGTGCTACAGGAGGTGTCTCCCAGCTCCCCTCCCGGTACCCCAGGATCTCCCCGAGCCCCACTTGGGGACATGCCCATTTTAAAGAACTATGAAAATCAGGCATGTGGGAGGCCTGACTGGGCTCTTGCTAGAGCCTGCTGGAGCCCCAGCTCTCACCCTGGCACTCCACTCGCCTCCATGTGGTTGGCCAGAGTGACGTCATGCGACCAGACATCATACTGCCATTTCTGCAGCCCGATGACCCCGCAGAGCACGCTGCCCGAGTGCACACCCACGCGCATGTTGATATCCACGCCGGTGGCTGCCCGAAGTTTCCTGAGCGGAGTGTGTGGAGAACAGTCTGAGTGCTGCCTTCAGCCCTACCCATGCAGCACCCCTCCCTCTCTCCGGGATGACTTCCACTACCCTACCTGCCCCCACCCCACATCCATCCTGCCCACCCGAGCTGACCTGATGGCCCGGCACATGTCCAGCCCCATGCGCACGCAGTTGATGGCGTGGTCTGGCAGCGAGAGCGGCAGCCCGGAGACACAGTAGTAACAGTCTCCCAGGATCTTGATCCGCATGCATTCATGCTCCTGGGGGAAGGGTGTACAGGGGGAGGGGGACACCTGGTTAGTGGTCAAAGGAGGCAAGAGGGAGTTGGGAAAAGTGGGAGCAAATGTGGTATTCCTGAAGAACTTCTGAGGTTGGGATTGTCTAGGTCAGATCTAGGGACTCTCTTAACTTGATACGGGGCTGGCTGAGGTCTCCTATGTGGGTGTCTTTCTCAGAAGGGCTTCTGAAAGGTTGGGATGTCTGTGGCTCTCTCCAGCTTTGGCATGTGTAGCATGTATCCAGATTTGAGCATATGAAAGCCACCTCAGGATTGAGGGTTTTTTTGGAGGGGACACCCAAGATTAAGTTGCTTAGGGGCATCCCTGGGGACTGAGAAGGTAGCTGGGCTGAGGATGCAGAGGGCAGAGACTTCCCTTGGAAGGGCCTCCTAATGTTAGTGCATCAGAAAAATCTATCTAGATTTGTTTGCAGTGTCCAGAGACACCTATGCTGGGGCTCAGAGCCTGTTTGGGGGTGTTGTGGTTGGGGCATCTGTGAGGATGTTGAAAGATCTCTCCAGGTTTGAGGTGTGCAGTGAGCAGTTCCATACCTGGGGATATTTGAGAGGGTTTCCTCCCTGCAGTGGAGTATCTGGGAGCCCACATGGACTTGGAAGTGGGACTGGGATCTTATAAGGCAGGATTTTCCCTCGCAAGGGCCTCTCCAGGGTGGGGAGTTGGAAGGTGGGGAAGGAAGCCCCCTCTGACCTTGGCGATCTGGTCGAACTTGCCAAAGAGCTCGTTAAGCATAAGCACCAAGTCCTTAGGAGAGCACTCACTGGCCAGCCGCGTGAAGCCCACGATGTCAGCATACAGCACGCTGGGCAGGGCAGAACGCATCAGTGGGGCTGGGGGCTCAGCCCACATTCCCTCCCATCTGCCATCCTTCCTTATACCTCACTCCCTGGTGCCTCTTGACATAGAGGCTGTGGAAGTTGTTGGTGCTCTCCGGCCGTGACCCCTGTCCAGCCTGCAGCCGTGCCATGATCTCCGCCTTCATCTCTCGGGCCAGGTAGGCAGGAAGGATGGACAAGAGAAGGTGTTCCTGGGGGAGGTGACTGTGAGCACCAACACTCCTACCCCTAAAGCCAGGAGCCTCAACCCCCCAAACCCTCAGGAGCCCACAGACTTCCCCAGCCCCAGAGGTGTTCCCAGGGCGCTGGCCCAGGTCCTCCCCACCACCTACAGCCGGGCGCCAGCCCTGCCCTGCGCTGATCACCTTTAGGGACTGAACTTCCAGCACCAATACCGGAATTAGAGCCCTTCGTTTAGTATCACAACGTTCTAAAAGGCTTTCACAAGCTTCAGTTTGCTTGAGCCTCACAGCGGCCTTCCAAGGTGGGCGATAGCCACATTTTACAGAGGAGGAAACAGAAGGTCAAGCGACCCTCCCAAAGTCATTCAGCTTCCAGAGCCCGGCTGTGTGATCTAAACAACTCCTCTCTCCGAGCCCCGGTCCCTCCCGGCCTCCCGGGCCCAGCGGACCTGGTGCTTCTTCTCGGTGTCGAGTCTCCGGCGGGAGTGCAGGGAACTAAGCGCCTCCCGGAACGTGGCGCGCAGCGCGCGCTCCATCAGCGCCTTGTGGTATGCTCCGGCCACGTTCCCGCACAGGAACAACACCGCGTTTGCTGCCAGCTGTGGGGAAGGGTCAGCCTCAGAGGGCGCTGCACCCCGGGGTCGGGGGGCTACTGTGTGTAGCTGGATTGGTCTCTGAGAGGGCTGAGGAGGACTCTGCAGTTAAGAGACCGAAGTATTTCGAGGCAACGGGTGCCACACTGTGGGACCCACAGGGGGCACTTCTCCTCCCTCCCCCCTCCCCCCCGCCCCAAGCAGACTCTTGGCTGCTGCACCAACACAGCCTCTTAGGTCTAGAAACCTTTGCACGTACGTTTCCTCTGCTGGGAATACCACTTCACCATCCCCACCCGCGCCGCAGCACAACACTACTCAAGCTCCAATTTTTACATTCTCTGTGATGGTTCCGTCATCCACATCTGTCCCCACCACCCCGGTCCCCTGGCGAACTCCCTTCCCCTTGGGCCCAGAGCCCTCTTCTGGCGTTTGCAGGCATCGCGCTGCGCTCTGTACCAGCTCCAAGAGGGCACGGTCGGGGTCTGTGTTTGTACCCTGCGCCCAGCGTTGCGCCCTGCCTTGGAGTCACAGCTCATCAATCGGTTGGTGAATTCCCAAAGGTAGCGAGTAGCGCCCAGCGGAGCCAGCCTCGGACGCAGCCTGTGCTCCCTGCGTGCTCACCTGCGGCAGCAGCGCGGGCTGTGAGTCCGGCTGAGGCCCAAGATACAGCCCGAGGACCAGCAGGTGTGAGAGTGAAGAGGCGAGACCCGCGGCGGCGGCGTCCCGCATGCCCAAGGGCAACATGGCATACACGGTGAAGATGACAAAAAGGAAAAAGGACACCTGGGGGAGACGGGCGCGGGAAGTTGCACGCTTACACTGCTGCGCGGCTCCTCGGGGCCTGGGTGCGCGTTGGAGGCCCGGGAGTCCCCTCCCCACTGCTCGGCCTGCCTCACCTGGTCCCAGGCGCTCACCACGCCCCCGGTGAAGAGGAAGCCGTGGCCTAGCGCGAGCAGCGCTGCCCACACGAGGCCCGACAGGGGACGCGTCCAGCGCTGCAGTCGCTGCTCGCGGGAAGCCAGGCCCAGCAGCAGCGAGAAGCCGCCCAGCCCGCACAGCATAGAGGTCAGGAAGCCCGGGTCTGAGGCCAGCTCCTGGGGGGGAGGGGGTACATGAGGCAAGATTGGAGTGTGGAGTTTGGGGAGCTTGTCCAAGGAGATGAGGAGTGGGCAGTCCCTCAGACCCGTTCTGAAAACTGTTTCAAACCCAAGTAAGAAAAGCAGGTAGGGCACCTTCACTTGCCATTCATATTAGGTTGAACCACATGAAATTGCTGATAATCTGGTGTTTTGTGTTTTTTTTTTGAGTTTAAGATGCTGCCTTCTCCCTCTCTCTCTTTTTTCTTTTTTAACATCTTTATTGGAGTATAACTGCTTTACAATGTTGTGTTAGTTTCTGCTGTATAACAAAGTGAGTCAGCTATATGCATACGTATATCCCCATATCCCCTCCCTCTTGCGTCTCCCTCCCAACCTCCCTATCCCAACCCTCTAGGTGGTCACAAAGCACCCAGCTGATCTCCCTGTGCTATGAGAGCCAGCAGTCTCCTGTGATTCAAACTACTATCTCACTGGCTTGCTGCAGGGAGACTGAACCTTGGGCCATCTACCCAGAAGACCTGGCTCCAACCTCATATTGGCCATTTGTGAATCCAGGAGCTTTCTGAGCCTCAGTTTTATTGGAACTAAAGCACCCCTCCCACCCCCACCTGGGATCCCAAAGCAAGTGAGAAATTCCAGCTCACAGAAGGCACTTAGGCATGAGTGTAGCCAAATCTGGTCAATTTGCTGGGGAGATTCCCTGCCCGAGGCCGAGGCTTGGAGTTTCAGGCCCCGCCTGCCCCCCGATCCCAAGCAGAGCTTGGGCAGGGGGGCGCCCAGAACCTCCCTTGCCTGCCTGGGAGCTGGATCTCGCCATCACCTCAAGGCGTAGAAGCCCCCCACTCCCACCCCGTCTCCACTGTTTGTCCCCACCTCTTCCTGGACTTGCAGGAGGACGGGCAAGGATTGGTCACATCCAGTGGTTTGCCCACCTTGCCTCCGAAATGTGAAAAGAAAACTTGGAGCAGGATACTTCCAGAAGTGGAATTGAAGATCCCCTTTGCCCCCCCACAAAAGAAACTGGAAACAGGTTCATTTTGGAACTAAATGAGAGCGGGGTGTAAAGTGTCTTCTGGGACTCTGTGGGTACAAATGCCCCACGGCCCCTAAGAGGGAAAGAAAACCAGGAAGCAGATTCCCACAGGGCCCAGTGTAATTCCACCACCCACCCCACCCCCCCGCCGGAAAACTGGAAATTCCGGTGTTGGATTTATTCTAGGACCAGTAGATCACAGAAGCTTGTAAGGTCTGAGGTCTGTCAGTACCCGCAGAGAAATGAGAAGCCTCGAGGGCTCAGCTATCTCCTTGTGTAGACCCGGAGACTGTGGCCCAGAGACGCAGAGCGACTTGTGCGGGGTCACTGCAGTTCCTAGCAAGGTCTAGCACTTGTTTCCCGGGTCCCAGCCCAGAGAGCACAGTGAAAAGAAGATCCACGTGGGACTACCCTGGTGGTGTCCAGCGGTTAAGACTCCGTGCTTCCAATGCAGGGACCTAGGGTTTGATCCCTGGTCGGGAACTAAGATCCCACACGCTGCAAGGCGCGGCCGAAAAAAGAGAAAAGAAAAGAAGACCCACACGTCCCAACCCTGAAAATGCCCCCGAGGCAGTGACCCTCCCGCTGTCCCCGAGGAGGCACCCTGCACTGGAGCCCCGCTCCCTGCCCCCCGCCCCCAACTCACCCTGCCGCTGGCCCAGGCAACAGCGAGCAGCGCCAAGAGCCCGAAGAGCACTATCACCAGCAGCAGTAGCAGCAGTGGGTACTGCTGGCTCAGGCTGTAGTAGGTCTCGTAGAAGAGGTCTTCGCTGGGAGGCGGCCGGGGACTGAAGAGGCGGGCCATGGTCTCCCCTGCCCACAGCTACACCGCCTTGGGGTGACCCCTGAGGCTGAGGGGGGGCCAGGGTGGGTTACTGTCTGAGGCCCCAGCCAGCCCCAGCTGTGCCGTCCTCACCAGGTCCAAGCCGCTTGCGCCCGGACCTCCCAACCTCGCTATCCCACCTCCTCCCAGGCACTCCCTGTGGCCTCCCTGCCTTCTCCCAGTTGGCAGTGAAGGGACTGCTCGATCCTTTGCTCCTCCTTCCTCAAACCCAGACTGCAGAGGTGCTCTAGCAAAAGCCAAGGGCACAGGATTTAAGGGTTGAAGCAAAGGAGCCCCGGCTACCCCCCTTTCCCCCAACTCACTGCCGCAGCTGAACGGGCTAACCCCAGGGCAGGTTTCGGAGTCACACTGGCTGCTAGGCTATTAGCTCTGAGCCCCGGGCAACAGGCACTTCCCTCCCGGCGCCTCGGCGCCCTCCCACTTCCCCGGTGGGACAGCCCGGCCCTTCCTGTGCCCTAGCCGGACTCCGCAGGCCTCCTCCCCCACTCTGATTGTCTCTCCTAACTCCACAGCCTCCCCACATCTGCCCGCTCAAGGAAGAGGAACGCGGACCACGGGGGAGACGCAAGGGGTGGGGTGGGCTGAGCCAAGCGTCAAATGTCAAAACGGGTTCAGAACCTTGGATGTGGGGAGACTGAGGGTGGGCTGGAGCGCAGGCTGGCAAGGATGCAGGGAAGAAGACCATGGTGCCATACGGGGGCTAGGTTCTAGGTCAGGATGGGAGGCGATCATTCCCTGCTCCTCCAGCCTAGATGGCAGCGCTGTGGCCGTATCTGAGTGGTCCATACTCCAGTGGTGTCCAGCTCCAGGGGAGGGGCACATCTGCGTGTAGCTTTGTGGACCCGTCGTCGTTGTCCGCTCCCAGACACCAGCTGAGAATCAAAGGGTTCCAGTGCCTCCACGGAAGCAATGTGTGCATGGGTGTATGCAGCGGAGGGAGGTGGTAGTATGGGGGTTGACCTACGAGAGACTAGGGGCATCATGCAGGGCCAAGATGTGCTGGGGTCTGCGAATTCCCATGGCGAGCCCCCTCCCCAGGACTCCACTGCCAAGTCTCCACAGCCCAGAAAAAGGTGGTGGCAGGACCACAGCTTCTGTCCTCAGGGTTTGGTTTAGGGTGGGGTCTGGGCCTGCTCTACAGGAAGTGCTCTGCCCTGAGATTAGAGCTGCCCAGGAGCCAGACCTCCAGGATTCCTTCCTGCCGCCGCCAGCTGGGCCCTGACCTTGTGTGGCACAACTCTGCCCACCTACAGCCCTCAGCACCCCCCTTCGGGCCCTAGCCAGACACCGAAGTGCCTTCTACTCCCTCGATGTCAGCTGCTCCACCTCTCATCCACGTCCCCTCTCGCCCCTGGCTGAAGCTTTAGCCTCGTTCGTGGTGCTTTGGTTACAATTCCACCACATTTATTGACTCCTGGGGCCACAAAGACAGTTCGGATGCAGGCCTGATGGCCCTCAGAGAAAGTCTAGGCTAGCTGCCTCAAGTCCAGGAGGCAGTTTAGAAGCTGCTTCAATTCCTGCTATTATGATAACCAGCCCTGTGGCCCACTCCGGGCTTCGGGTTCTTGCCGTCCTTCTTTTGAACCTATTCCTTGGGGGGTGCGCTGGGGGCCCCTATCCATGCCCCGAGGTGCCAGGCCCTGCACGGATGAGGAAGTTCTTCCTTGTATAATCATATGGTTGTTGTTTCCAATCTGTACCCCTTGGCTATGAAGTATGGTAGGAAACCGTGGCCCTTTAAGAGAAAGAGTGATGACGGTGGGAGGGTTAAGCGCTCTGGAGACTCAAAGTGAGGAGGAGTAGCAGGGTGGAGAGGCAGTGGCACCTCGTGTCACCCTGGGGAAATGCAAGTATGGGGTCTCTGGGCCTGCCAGTGACTGGGACAAGGTGTGCCTTCAGCCTTCCTCCTCAGGCTGCACCTTCAGAATTGGCTTTGCAGAAGCTCAAGAGGAGTGGCAACTAACATCTGAGACTCTGATATTTGGGACTGTTCTGATGGGAAACCCTCTGGGCATACATGGCAACAATGGAATGGAATTCAGGGGTTCACAGAGTTGGTGTCGGGGAAAGTCAGAAGGCTCAGGGGCAAATCCAGGCTTTGCTGTGTGACCTCAGTGGATGTCAGCTTCTTCATTTATAAAATGAGAAAGTTGGGTTAGGTAGCCTCTAGCCCTTTCTCATTCCCCTCCCCAAGTATCCTGGATCTATATTTGGTCTTGAGGAAGAAGGTGGTGGAAGAATTGAGCAGGGGAAAGGAAGGAGGAAGGTGTGGGGAGTGGGTACCTGGTACTGGATTTGGCCCTGGCGCCCTGGGAGGCCAGTTGGTGTCACGTCTCTCAGCCCCCTGCAAACAACACAGGGCTCTCAGGCCCCCTGTCCTGGGCCTTGTTCCCCTACTGAAGACCCCCTCAGCCCCAAGTCTCCCCTAGCAAGGGGACAGGATTCACAGGAGTCCTAGTGCATCCCCTAGTCCTACCAATGTCTCACCCGATACCCCTGGGGTCCAGGACCTGGGGTCCAAGCTGAGGTAGGGCTGGGCTTCTGGTTTCTGACAGGTAAGGTCTCTGGATTTTGAGGAGGTCAGGCTGTTGAATCTGAAGAGGTCTCTGCTGTCCAGGCAGGCTGAACTTGCCCTCTCTGGGCCCTGATGCTCTCAGGAAGGTTTGTACATTTTTCAGGAACAGACCTGGGGTACCCCTCCAGATTCAGGTTCATCATTTCAGAGACCATGGAATCATGGCTTCCTGTGGTTCCCCCAGGGCCATCCATTTCTGTACTTTCCAGGCCTGGCTTGAGGACAGACAACAACCTGCTGCCGCCCCTGTGCTCAGACAGGAACTCCTTTACCTCCAAGGATGGGGAGCTGGCTGGGCATGGAGGTGGGAGAGCCAGAGCAAACCCAAGGGAGGAGTCTCTTGGTCCATATCTATTGCCTGGGAACTCAGGGATGGGGCAGGGACACAGGGGACAAGAGTCAAGGCTTAGAGAGCAGTGGTCAGTGGGGAGTCATTGGGTGGCCAAGGGAGCCACGTTGTGCCATCCTGCCCAGCTCCTAGGTGGGGTGAGGGCGTTGGGCACTCACTGTGGAGACTGCAGCATTCATCTTTTTACCAGATACATCTCCTTTCTTTACCAGATCGAGGACTTTCTGGGTGTTTGGTCGGCATTCTGGAGAGAAGGCAGAGTGGGTGGCAGGTGAGCAAAACTTCTTTTCCAGTGAAAAGCCCCTGCTGACAGATCCAGGCCTACCTCAAGTGCCAGCTAAGTGGCCAGCGCACCTTGGAAGGAGGGCCTCTTCTGGGGCTCATGGCTCCAGCAGTGCTGCATTAAATCCTTCAGTACTTCCAAGCCAGGATCTCAGGGCCAGACTGGGGCAGCTCAGTCAATGCAGGCCGGATCTGCCTCTCACACACTGCTTCCCGCAGCAGTGATTTATGGTCCACTACTGGGGTGTGGGTGTAAGGAGAAGGCATTCAGAGTATGAAGGCCACCTGCGCCATCACGGAAAGGGGCAGGGAGTATAGGAGACGTGAGGAGGGAGTAGGGCCGTCTGAGCAGGTAAACAGGAAGAGGAGGGCTTGAGGATTGGGGGTTTGGGGGAGAGGGCACCTGAGGTGAAGGATCCCAGAGTCTGCTTAGAGTTTTACTCTCAGCTTCTCTTCCGGCTAGCACTGCCCACATTAGGATCCCGAAGTTGCAGGAGACATAAAGCTGAGGCCTGAACCAACTGCTGACAAGACTCCTTTCCATATACCATCCCTTAGAAGGACCCAGAGAGGTGTAGAAATTGGGGATGTATGTTTGGAGTGGGTACCTTACCTGTAGACATCACTGGCCATGGAGGCCTTCCAGTTTATATCAGCCAACAGTTCTGGGGCCAAGTAAGCTGGGGTGCTCCCTGACTCCCCAGATCCTGCCCCAGACTGTCAGCCTCCCAGAAACGTGGACAGGCCCAAATCTGCCAGCTGCAAAAGGAGATAAGAAGGAAGAGATAGGGGATGGACAGGGCCTAGCAGCCTCCAGAATCCTTTCCTCTCCCCCACAGAGGTGCAGGCCCTTCTGTGCCTGCACAGATATTATGGTCCCAGCCTTGTAAAGGGGGTGTGGAGTGTTAGCGGAATGGTAGGACCAGTGGGGCTCCTGGTTGGAGGTCTGGGTCCCCCGCTCCATGGGGCTGGGTCAAGGTCTGAGTCTCCTGGACTAGGTCAGCCACGGGTCTTTGGAGGGCCCCGTGGGGTGGACCCATGGAACTGACCATGTTGGCCAAGG
>NW_021145304.1:0-6253 GCF_002837175.3 Physeter macrocephalus
AAGTATTTTTTAAAAAAGTTAGAAAGACTGAAATCTCCTCCAGGGTCTGTGCCCCAGGACCTGACAGGTGTGCAAGTAGCTGGTGCGGTCCCCACAGGGTGGAGCCTGAGAACTCACTGAACAGGAGCAGAGAAGCCGAAGCGCTGCTGCCCAAACCCAGCCTCTGAGCCCGGCTGCCTGCAGAGCAAGGGCTCGAGAGGTGGGCAGGGAAGGCAGGCTTCAGAAGCAAAAAAAAAAAACAACCCGACAACAATAAAAACCCCCAAACCCAGTCCCAGTCCCTGGCCCTCTTGGCTGCTTTCGGAAGCCCTGACCCAGGCCCACTGAAGCGGCCTTTCCAGGGCGCTCTCCACACACCCCAAACCTGAGAGCCACTGAGGCCCAAGAAGTAACTTAAGACTAGAGTCGGTCGGCCTCGGGGAAGGTTCCGGATCTGGCTGTGAGCGGGCAGCCTCCCTAACGTGAGACTGTGGGGTCGGCCGGCTGTGCTCCAAGCTGCCTTCCACTCATGAGAAAAAGCAAAGTGAGGGCCGTGTGCGCAGACTGGGAGAGGGCCACTCGGGGGGGGTGGTAGGTGCAAAGCTCAGGGCCCAGGCGCCCATCCACCCTCTCAACTAGCGTTCCTGGGCAATGTGGGGGCCTGGCACGCTGCCCTCTACCATCTCCCCTGGCCGGTATACCCACTCAGAGGCACCTCTTGCCTGTTTCCCACGCAGGGCAACGGAGGCCTGTACCTTTGAAGAGGAGGTTGGCCTTGGGCAGATCCAGCTGGTACCCGAAGGAGACACTTGTGTCCTGCATCCTTGTGCTGGCCTCGAACTCCACACCCACCTGCAGCTGGAGGGGCCAGGGCGACACACACGGTTCAGCCTCCCAGGCTGAACTCTCAGGCATGCAAGCCCCGGGCACCCCACACCCAGCACGTGTGCCAGTCCCTGGACCAGCTCACCTGGTCACTGGCTTTGTGGTAGTATGTTGCATGCATGCCCGCCTGACCCAACGTGACTGTCGCCAACCAGTTGTTCACTGTAAGAGAGCAGGGTGGGGGGCGGGGCAGGTTACCAAGGGGGCTCGGCATCCGGGAACCCAGGTTTTCCCCCATCTCCCTCAGACCCAGGAGTCCAGGGTCCCCAGGCTCACATGTGTATTTCCCAGCTAGTGACATAACAGTGCCCTCCTCCCCAGGCCGCCGGTGGTAGACCAGCTCTCCGCCCAGGGCCAGACACGGCGTGATGCTCTGGAGGTAGTGGGCCACGAGGATTCCTGCAGGTGAGATGGGAAGGTATTACTTCTGGGCTCGGTGGTTAGTTTCTGCCCAGCTGGACTCCCGCTCCCTCAGGCCTCCCACTCGGGCTCTTTTTTGAAAATTAATTAATTAACTAATTTATTTATCTTTGGCTGCATTGGGTCTTTGTTGCTGCACGCGGGTTTTCTCTAGTTGCAGCAAGCGGGGGCTACTCTTCATTGCAGTGCATGGCCTTCCATGCACGGGCTCTAGAGCGCAGGCAGCCCTGCGGGCTCTAGAGCGCAGGCTCAGTAGTCGTGGCACACGGGTTTAGTTGCTCCGTGGCATGCGGGATCTTCCCGAACCAGGGATCGAACCCGTGTCCCCTGCATTGGCAGGTGGATTCTTAACCACTGTGCCAGCGGGGAAGCCCCAACTCAGGCTCCTTGCTCAAGCAGTTCGCAGGGCTCTGAGGTCAGCCTCCCAGGCCCCCTGGGACCTCATCTACTCTGCATTGATTTGTCTCCATTTACAGAGGAAGCCACAGAGGCTGAGGGGGTAAGTCACTTCCGCATGGTCACAAGATGCATCAGGGGCAGAATCCAGGCCTCCCCAAGCCCTGAGCCCAGGCTCTGAGACACTATGCCGCCATGAGCAATAGGGAGGATAGGGCTGGTAAGAGCACACCTCGGGGGGCCAGACAGCCTGGGTTCAAACCCCAGCCATACCACTTGCTGGCAGAGTAACCGCGGGCCACTGGCCTCGCTTTGCTGTGAACGGGACACCCCGTGAGGTTGTGAGGAGGAGTAGAGGGCTGCATGCAGGTGCGGTGCACAGGGCGTGCCTCGCACACAGCCAGCGCCCGGCAATCAGGAGGACAGGCCCTGCTACCTCTGTCCCTCGGCAGGAGGGATGGCTCTGACTGAGGCCGCCTGAGTGTTTGTTAACCCATGACTCCACCACTGGGCTGAATTCCTTGAGCCCAAGGACTCATTCGTGTCTGTCTTTGAAAGCCCAGGAGAGGAGACGCCACAGATGTGATCTCTGTGCAGAGGAAAAGCCAGGGAGGAAGAGAGAGTGAGTGGGGCATGCAGAGGGAGTGGTGACAGAGAAAAAGAAAAGAAGCAACGCCTCTGTAGAGACAGGGAAACAATCAGAAACAGACAGATGAGGACTTCCCTGGTGGTCCAGTGCTTAAGAATCCGCCTTCCAATGCAGAGGATGCCAGTTCGATCCTTGGTCAGGGAACTAACATCCCACATGCTGCGGGGCAACTAAGCCCACGCACCACAAGCTGCAACTCGAGAAGCCTGCGCGCCACAACGAAAGACCCCGTGCACCGCCACTAAGACCCAAAGCAGCCAAATAAATAAATAAATATTAAAAAAAAAAAGAAAGAAAAGAAAAGAAATGGAAAGGGGCGGAGGAACTGAAGATTTCCACCCTGATGAGACAGAGCAGGTGAGGACAGGCGACATAAGCTTAGAGATGGACCCCCCAGCCAGAATGAGGGAGACCAGAGCAGAAGGGAAGGTAGGGACAGGGAAAGCCCAGAGCTGGGGGTGGGGGTGGGACGAAGCCTCAGGGACAGGAGTACGAGGTGTGAACAGGAGACGGAAGACGCTTGCCACACAGAGATCAGAGGCACAGGCTGGGGACCGGCTTGAGGAAGCGGGGCAGGACGGGACGACAGGATCTGGCTGCTCGTATCTCCAGGCACACCTGGGTGACGGTTACTACCAGGGGGGCCGAGCGAGGCTGAGGGCTGCTGGCCAGGGCTCTGGAGGTGCCTTGGGGGAGGCTGCGGTCAGGGCGGGCTGGAGCTGGCTTCTCCCCATGAGTAGGAGACACAGATCCACCTCCTGGCCCCTACCCCTCGAGCCGCTGTTAAGCCATTACCGGCACACCTCTGGCCAGGAGTAGCCACTCCTTCAGTAGAAGGGTAACCTCAGGTCCACAGAGGGAAAAGTGACCATCCAGAGGTCACACAGGGACTTCAACTCAAGAGTCTCTGGCCATGATTGGAACTGAGGGCCTCGAGGGCCCTGAACTTCTCTCCCACGGCCCATCTCCTGGGCCCGCCCCGCCCTCTGCTCCCCAAGCCCCGCCCTTCTCCCTGGGCTCTTGCCCCAGTCTCACACTCTCCAGGCAACTTGGCAGGCAGCAGACAGAGGGATCTTGTTAAAGCACACACCTGGCCCTGCTCCCCCTTCCCCGCTCCAGGACCTGCTATGGCTCCCCAGTGCCAAGGAGACCCCAGCTCCTCAGGGCACAGGTGCAAGGCCCCATGTGGCTCGTCCCCAGCTTCGCAACAGGCTTCCCCCGAGAGCGTCACAGCTCACTGCCCAGCGCTTATCTCCACCCAGGCCTTTTTCTTGAACATCCCAGCCCTTCCTGCATCTCTCTCCTTAGGCTGCTGTTTTTTCCTCCCACTTGTGTCCACACCCAGCTCCCCCGGGAGCTCCCCAAGGCAGGGGCTTTGTGAAAGCCAGTGGCTCTCAACCAGGGGTCATTCTGCAATGTCTGGAGTGGCCATGAAGAACCTGTTGAGTTCAAAACCCCGTGAGAAGGAAAGAAGTGAGTCAGAGGTCTGTGAGCAAAGAAGAGGCCTTGGGCAAGGGGCAGAGCGCAGACCTGGGAAAGGAGCATGGTTTCCCGAAAACTGCAGGGCTGGGGCCACATCTGGATCCCTGGGGAAAGTCACCTCGGGCAGGAAAGGCAGGCACCGAGGGCAGATGCTGGCAGGGGGAGGCAAACACCAAAGGGAAGGTGGTTCTCGGCCTCGGCCCAAAAGAACGGCTTCCCACCCTCCCCACACCACGCTCCTCGGGGCTTCGTCCACACAGAGCCCTTTTCTGGGAGCGGTGCCCTCCTCCTCACCTGCCTCGGTCTAGACACTGCCCCTGTCACTCCAGGAGAGATGGGACCTCTGTTATAAGCTCTCACGGCAACCTGGACCTTCCCAGTGCAGGATTTCTCCCAACAGTAGTGCAGTCACTGCGTGATTATTTGTTTAGAAGCAAACGTCTTCTCCACCGTGTGTGTGTGTGTGTGTGTGTGTGTGTGTGTGTGTGTGTGTCTGTGTGTGTGTGTGTGTCCCCGTCCGTCCGTCCGTCCCAGCAACACCCTGCCCAAGGTGGGCACATGCCTAGGCCGTGACTCAAATTCTAGCTCCTCTGCTTCCTAGCTGTGATCCTGGGGGACTGATTTCACCCTGGGCCTTGCTTTCCTCGTCTGTGAGAACCCTGATCCCCCTGTCCATGTGGGGCGGCATGGGGAGCCAACCCAGAGCGAACCCTAACTAGGTGTGTCTGGCCCCGCACTTGGGGCTGACAGCTTCTCCCACTGACCCCTTCAGCAAGGTGAGCTCCCTGCAATTGTGCCCATGAGACGGATGAGGAAACTGAGGCTCAGAGGGGGTGGAGCGCCCAGCAGTCAGTGGTCAGTTACTCATGTGCTCAGCACTGACCTGGGACCAGAAGTTTTGATCAGTCCCTGAAGGGAGGAAGGGACACCTGTAGGAACCAAGAGACGAGAGTGTCACTGGCGGCCTTGGGCTCCGGGGAGGAGGGACCTAGAGGCCAGTGTTGAGGAACAGGAAAGGCTGATGCCGGTGAGTGTTTGAGGGGGCGGGGCCTGTGCCCTAGAGAGGAGCACGGACTCTGGAGACAGCCTCGCTGTGCCTCCTTGGGAAGTTACTTGCCCTCTCTGGGCCTCAATCAGACGAGGATGACGGCAGCGCTACCCCACAAGGCTGTTGAGAGGATTCCACGAACCGTTTGCTCACTGCTCCATCCCTAGTGCCTCGAGGGACTGAATGAAGGACCGGGTACACACAGCATGCTTAGAACCTGACGAAAGGCAGGAGGTGAAAAACAGGACCTGCTGTGACCACCGCTCACTCCTTTGCTCCATCCCTAGTGCCTCGAGGGACTGAATGAAGGATCGGGTACACACAATATGCTTAGAACCTGACGAAAGGCAGGAGGTGAAAAACAGGACCTGCTGTGACCACCGCTCACTCCTTTGCTCAGTATTTTCTGAGCGCCTGCTCTGTTCCCAGCACGGTTCCAGGTGCTGGGCATACAGATATCCTGGCTTCCCACCTTCACATACCTTTGCTCAGCACTCACTGCCCAAGAGCCTGCTCTTCCTGACAGTGCAGACACAAGAATCCGGAATCACCACCTCCGCCCTTTTAGTTGTTCAAGACAAAAAAGGCTGATCTCTCATCTCTGACCTCCCTCTTATCTCCCACACCCAACCCAGCAGCAAATCCCATCGCTCCACCTTCAAAGTACATCCAGATCCCAGACTACTTCTCACCCCCTCTGCTGCCACCAGGCTGGAACCCTTCGTAGTCTGTTCTCCACATGTCAGCACAAGTGGTCCTGTTAGAAGCTAAGTCAGATCCTATCCCTCTCCAGTGGCCCCAGACTCAATCTGAGTAAAGGCCAAAGTTCTACAAAGCCTTAAGTGATTTGGCCGTTATCCTCTGACTTCTACCACTTGCCCTCCTTCCTCATTCATTATAGCCCCAACCCTCCTTGATGTTCCAGTGAAGCGTCCTACCTCAGGGCCTTTGCACTTGCTGTTCCTTCCGGCTGAAAAGCTCTTTTCCCATATATTTGCTTGGCACCTTCCCTCACATCCTTCAGTCTTCATTTTCAATTATCACCTATGTAACGAGGCCTTCTCTCAAGACGCTGCCCATCCCTCCCGAGGCCGTAATTTTTCCACACAGCTCCATCACCCATCTGCTTTCCTTATGTCACTAGAATGGAAGCTCCCAGAGGACAGACCTAATTTTCCTTTGTTCACTACCGTATCCTCTGGACGCGGAAGACACAGAGTACATGATCGATAAACTCACTAAACGGATATAGAGAAAGCAAAAGCAGACACTCAGGGCTTCCCTGGTGGCGCAGTGGTTGAGAGTCCGCCTGCCAATGCAAGGGACATGGGTTCGTGCCCCGGTCCGGAAGATCCCACATGCCGCGGAGCGGCTGGGCCCGTGAGCCATGGCCG
>NW_021145304.1:6375-56024 GCF_002837175.3 Physeter macrocephalus
AGAGGCCACAGCAGTGAGAGGCCCGCGTACCGCAAAAAAAAAAAAAAAAAAAAAAAAGCAGACACTCAGAGACAAAAATAAAAAAGGGGGAAGCAAACTGAAGAGATCAGAAGTACAGACATTAGTCAGCTGGTCCCTGCCCGCAGCCAACCTAAACAGGAACGTTCCTCCTCCACCTCCATCTCAGACTTACTTGCCTCCCCTCGGCTGCACATGGACTCTGCCTGCCTTGGGATCTGCTCCGTGCCCCCGAGCAACCCCAGAGCCCCATGAGTAGTAACAAGAACAGCTCATTTCCTTGGGACCATCACATGCCTGACCCCATTCGAAGCTCTCCACGCATGACCCACTCAACAACCCCGTGAGGCAACCCAATTTTACAGATGAGGAAACTGAAGCCCACGAGGGTGATGGAAGCTCCCACAATTGCAGTTAAGCCAGCGGCAGAGCTGGGACTTGAACCTGCTTTCTCCCCCACAATGCTACGGTCTTGATATTCTGTGTTCTGAAGTCACACCTGCCCGTGACCGTTTCTTGGATGGTAGAAGAGGGCCAGCGAAAGAAATGGATTTGCTGGCAAAGCTGGGACTGGGGTTTGACCCCCCCTCCAAGCCCTGTGCCTCTTACCTGAACCCACCAGGACGTCTGGGTTCCCCAGGGTGACAGCCGCTGTGAAGTCGGAACCCCGGTACTCCCCATCCACCTGCCAGTTCACAAACTTTGACTGCTGGGTCTGTGGAGGGGAGGGGCAAGTGTGAGGGTGAAACCGAGGAGGACCCCATGGGGCCCTCCCAGGTACTCAAAGCCTTTTAGTCCCCATACCCAACCCCCTTTTCTTGTTTGTAGGGAAAAGGCTTCAGCTTCCTAGACCTTCCCCTAGGGCAAATCCAAACCTTTTCTAATCAGGGAAGTGAGGGAAAGCAGAAACAAAGGAAAAGCAGTCAATTAATAGTCAAACAATAGTGCCATGATAAGGCAGAATCCTAGGTCTTTCTCAAGGATATAAAAGGCCTCCCACCCAGGTGGAGGATGGTAACTTCAGGCTGAGTAAAAGATTCCTGGCATTCCACCCCGTTACCTCACCATCAACCAACCAGAACAAAGTCACCCGTCCTGCAGCCCTCGCCCCAAATTTGTCTTTAAAAACTCTTCCGTGAAAAGTATGGGGGAGTTTGGGTCTTCAGAGCACAAGCCACCTGTATCCCTTGCTTGGTCGTTACAATAGACCTTTCTCTGCTCCAAACTCTGATGCTTTGGTCTGTTTGGCCTCACTGTGCGTTGGGTTCTTGGATTTAATTCAATTCAAGGGCAGCCTGGTGCTCTGGGTGGCTGGGGGAGCAGCCGACTCGACCCCCACTCACCTGGATGGCCATCTTGGACCTGAGGCCGGGGCCCAGCTGGTGAATGACCTGAGCATTGAGGCTGCCACTATTGTCCATGTCACCCACCAGCACGGGGAAGGCCTGTGGGGGCAGAGAGCAGGGTTAGAGGTCTAGCATCATAGAAGTATACGCGTGATGGGCCTTGGTGAGAAGCCTAGGATTAGAAAGCCTCAGAATGAGGTTCTCGCCTCCAAGAAGCCCTCCAAGATCACTTTGGCTGAGTTAGGCTCCCCTCTGGGCTCACACACAACCTTTGGGTTCCCCTATTTCAGTCCTACTCTCCCTGGACTGTTACTCTCTGGGGACAGGCTGTTCCCTTTCTCCAGTAGGCTGTGAGCCCCATGGCTGTTTCAGTCACTACTATGTCCCCAGCACCACCCAGCACAGGGCTGGGCACAGAATGGGGGTTACAATGAAGGTTTGTTAAATAAATGAATTTATTGCATGGAAATCATTAATATAATCAAAGACCGAATTTAGTCCCGCAACTCTGTGTCCTGCCCAAGCCTCCTTCCGGGTCTCCAGTTTTGCCTTCACTCCCCTAATCTAGCCTTGGCAGACTGCCTGAGAAATGCTATCTATCTCCAAAGCATTCATCTGACCACGTCTTTCTCTCACTTAAATCTTTCTGTGGCTCTCCTGCGCCCCCTAGCGAAAGTTCAAATGCCTAGCTTGGCTTTCAAAACTCTGCAAGATCTACAGCTCAGCCCTGCCCACTCTGGGTCATCACTGTCTGGTGACCTTGGTGTCCCCAGACTCAACCAGCACAGGGCTGGGCAGAGACGTGGGCATCAGGATGAAGGAATGACCCAGGTTCCGATGCACCTTGGAGAGACAGTCTCCACCTCCCAACACTCTCAGCAGTCCTGGCCTCCTACCGACAAGGCCTTCTTCGCCTGACTGGCTACATTGTTAGAAGATACAGTAAATGAATGGCAAAAGGAACCTCACCTCTGTTGGACTCAGCTGCTTTGTCCCCACGTACGTGACCCCGAAGTGGTAGTTGGACTCCCCGATTGTGCTGAGGGCTACTGTGTGGTTCACCTGGGAGAAGAGGGAGGGCTGTGGTGACGAGTCTGTGGCCACCCCCTAAGGAACCCAGCCAAGCCCACTCCCAGGACAACTCCTCTCCTGCCTGGGATGGGAGATACTTGCCAATCTGGCTTCCCCATCAGGGCATCTCTAGTCTGGGCAGGGGATGAAGACTGGGAGGTGTGGCCTGACTGGATTAGAGACTCAGAGAAGGGATGTGCTGGGGCTGGGGATGGGGATGGGGCTACACACCTGGTACTTCATTCTGCCTGGATGCTGGCTGAGGGGGGATGGTGTATCTCTGGATTCTGGGTCCCTAAACCCTACCACTGGCCGCCATTGTGTGATCAGCCCGACACTGTGTCTCTGAGTCTTTCCAAGTACCAAGGAGCCCAGACCTTTAAGGAGGAGTAAAAGGGTTGTACGTGCAGATGCAGGGGGATGGCTGGGATGACCTCTGGAGGATGATGGGACCAGGAAGGCTCACCTGGAAATGATTACTCAACCCTTTGTTGACTGTGAGCTTGACACCTTCCATCTGAATAGGAAACAGCTCTAAAGGAGACAGAACTGCTGTCACACTCCAACACACACACACACACACACACACACCCATTTCTCATCCCTTCCTTCCGTACCGTCCCCGTTCTCCCTTCTCCAGGGATCCCAACCAGTAAATAGCCTAGTGGATGGGCCCAGGACCAAGGCCTTTGCCTGCATCCAAATTCCAGGGCCAGAACCTACTACCTGTGTGACCTTAGGCAAGTCACCTTATCTATGTCAAACTTATCATCTGTAAGTTGAAGATGCTCGCCACGTAGAAATATTGCTAGGATTTAATAAGTTAACACATACTGAATGCCAGGACGGTGCTCAATAAGCTGCTGCCACTTTTGCTATCACAATTACTCCAAGCCAGGATCCAGAAGCTTTGGGTTCCACCTCCACTGGTCCTTTGCTGACACTGTGACCTTGGGCCTCAGTTTCCCTCCCAATCACAGAGGCTGGCTTAGCTGATTCCTGGGGCTCCTGAGGTCCCTGAGGCTTTCTCTACTGCTCTGGCATTCTATCCTGAGGTTCCACCATTTGATCCCATCGTTCTAAGCCCCAAGTTCAATGTGCCATTCGATCCCAACGTCAACTCCTAACGCTCTGTTAAATGATTCCAACGGTCCGTGCCAATTCCCAAGGTCCTCAGTGTGCTCCTCCTTCCCCCGATATCCGGGCCATCACAAGCCCGCCGGGCCCCTAGCCCCTCACCCTTGCACTTCCGGTGGCACTCCTCGAACGTGCCCGGGTTGGGCAGGCAGCCGCAGGCCCTATCATCCCCGGTTCCTCCAGCGCTGGCGGCCGCAGTCCCCGGGGTCCGTTCGGAACCTCGACCTGTGCCAGCTCCAGCACCCAGGCTGCCCCCGATCGGCGGCAGCGTGAAGCCCGGAGGAGAGGGCGGAGGCGGTGGCAGTCCCACGAGGGGAGGCGCAGGCGGCGGCGGCGGCCCTGCGGGCGGCGAGCTAGCGGCCAACACGTTCCCCATGGTCGCCTGCAAAGGGAAAGGTCAGAGGGCAGAGGTCAAGGCCCGCAGGCTCCGGGCCCAGTCACCAGCGAACACCCCTCTGCTCGGACCCCGTTTTCACGCGCGGCAGCGCCTCCTCCCGGTGTGCTCCGCTGCCACCCCGTGCGGCACGCGCAACCGAACACGCTGCCGCCGCCGCCGCCGCCACCGTCGCCCCGCCCCGCCTAGCCCATTGGTTTACCGGGCCGTGGGGTCCGCCCACCAGCTTCAGGGTCTGGCCTTACTATTGGAGTCATGGATGAAAGTCCCACCCACCTCTTTGGAACGTCTTTTTCTGTTGGTTCCCACTCGCAGACAGGTCAAAGCACACCTCCCCCCCTTCCCATTGGCTTGGGGAGCCCACACCGATTGGCTCTAGATGCCGCGGGTTCCGGTGCTCGCCCTCCATTGGTCTGTGCTGAGCACTTTGCAACGCCCATTGGCGTATCGCCTCTGCCCCATTCCAGGAGGCGCCCCTCTTTCGACTCCGCCCTGCAGCTATGTTGCCATGATAATTGGTCGCCCTTTGCCCTTGAAGCATCCTGATTGGCTCCAGCATGTACAGGGGTCGGACCCTGGTGACGTAATCAACGTTGTGTGTTCATTGGCTAATGTGCCAGGGTCAAGGGACACGGATAAAGGTGGGTTGCGCGGCAGAGGCTGCTAGGCAGCAAGGTCAGGCCTCGCGTCCCACCAGGCACCGCGGCAAAGGGGCGGCTCCCTAGTCCGGAGTCGCACACCGAAAGCCGGAAGTGCTACCCCTTCCCACAGTGCCACGGGAGAATTCTAACCTGTTATGTGAACGCTGTCCTGCTTCTTGTTACCCACAATGCCCCTTACCTATTTAACGGGACGGTTGCCGTAGACCCACCCCTTTCGTTACCCATCATGCTTTCTGGATCTCTCCCCACAACCCTTGCCCCAGTCACTGCGTCTTCCATCTTTGGCCCATTCATTCCTGTCCCATTACCCAGCATGCCTTCTGCTTCATTCATTTCAGCTTGGTTGCCTGTACTACCTTTAGCCCATTTATGCCCGTTCATTTCCCTAATTCTTTTAGCTAATTCTTTTTTTTTTTTTTTTTTGCGGTACGCGGGCCTCTCACCGTTGCGGCTTCTCCTGTTGCGGAGCACCGGCTCCGGACGCGCAGGCCCCACGGCCATGGCTCACGGGCCCCGCCGCTCCGCGGCATGTGGGATCCTCCCGGACCGGGGCACGAACCCGTGTCCCCTGCATCGGCAGGCGGACCCCCAACCACTGCGCCATCAGGGAAGCCCCCTTTTAGCTAATTCTTAATTGATCATAAGGTTTTGGGTCTATTGCCCATCATGCCTGCGGCCCCTATTTCTCCATTATTCAGCCCTCTGCCCCTGGCTCATTCTTTCAGACCTATTACCCATCACGCCCTGAGCTCCTATTACAACATTATTCATAATTTTGCCTTTGGCCTATTCTTATTGCCATTTATTCATTACACCCGAGCGCCTCGTACTTAATTACTGCTATTTCTACTTTGTTCCGTTTATTTCGGTCCATTACCCATTAGACTGCTGTTGCAGATTCTTTTTCGTTAATCACAATGCCCTGGACTCCTCCCCACTCCTTCCATTACCCATCACTATGTTTTAGGCTATGCATTTTTCTCATTATCCCCTCAATGATCTTTTTCGCATCTTTGGCCCTTTTCTTAATGTTTGTAACCCATCTTGACTTCTAGTCTACTGATTCTCTCAAGCCCCGGACCCCCCTATTCATTACCCATTATGTTCCACCCCCATCCCCTTCACAGCCCACAGTAAACACGAGTTGAGACCTGGTCAAAGTACAAACTCATTTTGTAGGAAATGCTGTATTACAAAACAATATCACATCCCCTACCCCTGACCCAGGTGATCCACTCCCCACCCCCCACCCAGGCCGGTGGGTCCAACCCCACTGGGCAGGGGTAAGAGGACTCAGTAGTCTTCAAAGTAACAGCAAATCCTCCGAAGGCTGGGGTCAGCAAGGCCCACTCTGCATGAAGCTCACCCCATGTAGCCCTGAGCTGGGGCATAATCCTCTGTACACAGGAATTGGGGTAGTGGGAGCTCAGGGAAGGGTCTGTACCCTGAGACTCCTGCCTGCAGGAGGGAGGAGATGGGGAGTTCTGCTTTGGGCTGGGAAAATCCCCTCCCTCCCACCACTGGGGGACAGGGTGGGGACTGGGCGAGTGGGGCTCTGCCACCTGGAGGGCTTAGGTCTGAGCAACAGGATGCCCCCAACACCCACCCAAGCAGAGCTGTTAGAGGAGTGACTGCCTGAGGTCCAATCAGAGGTCTGGGGTCTTCTTTGGGATTTGGGGGGAGTCTGGAGATGGTGGGACATGAGAGGTATAATCTAAGGTCACAGTCTGAGGACCCCTTGGGTAAGAGGTTGTGCAGAAACCTACCTTCTCCAGCCCCTCCTAAGATAAGGTTATCAGTTTTCCATTGTCATGGCCCATTTCTCTGAGTCAGAGATCATGCATTAGAGGTCACAGTGGAGCCGCCAAGATAGAAGTCACAGATGAGATGCATGTGTGTTAACTGACAGTGGCCAAGCGAGAGATCAGGGGGCCCTAGATCCCTGGCAGAAAGTTGAGGGATCAAAAAATAAGAGGTGAGAGGCCAGGACCATGGCGGCTTACACATACATGGCCCGGGACATGACAAAGCCTTTGCTCTGGTAGGACTCAGAGGGGCTGGAGTAGGACAGGGAATCGTAGATGGGGTTGATCTTGTCCAGATAGGCTTCCTCCTCCTCCTCGTCCTCTAGATCCAGGGAAACCCTCTCCAGAGCAGGCGGCCCTGGAGGCACCAGCATGGGGGACCCCAGGTTCGTGGCCCCCAGGAGCAGAGGCCCTGACGGTTCTTCCAAGGTGGGAAGCTCATGGTATCGAGGCATTTCCTGGGGATGGGGAGGGAATGAACCCAAGGTCACCTCTTGAACATGACACAGAATCCCACTCTGCTCCTTGACCCTCAAATCCTGACCACCATCTCCCCATGCCAACCAGAACTGACCTCACCCTATGTCACCCCTTGTCACCTGGGTTGATATTGAACTGGGACAATCATACAGCTGGTCCCTAACTCAAAGCCCAGAGCATGGACTCTACCCTGTTAATCCTGAGCCTCTCCTTTTCTTTTGATCACTGACTCCAAGTCTTTCCCCATGAGCCTCTGACTTCAATCTTGACCTAAGCTTAAGCTCTAAATGCCCCTTGAAAACTGACTTGTCTCAAACTCAACATCCAACCTCTGATCTCCAGAAGGCCACTGAGGGGAGTGACTGTCTGTCTTGTCCCAGCTCCAGGTACAGTGTCTGGCAAATGGAGATACTCAACCAGTCTTCTTTGATGGGATGACTTTAAACTCTTACCCCACGTCCTTGGACTTTTACAACCATGACCTCCCGCACTGAATCCTAAATGTATCTCAGAGCTCGGAGGTCTGACCAGAGATACAGCTCTGAACTTGAGTTGTAACCTTTAGTCCTTGACCTCTTATGTAAGGAGGCCCTTAAACTCAGATCCCAAACCCACGCTTGTCCTCTCCCAAGCTCCTACCTGCTCAGCGCACGAGATACTAGCATCAAAATAGGGGGTCTTGAGTGGGCTGTGCTCCGAGGCCCCCAGGGTGAAGAGCTGGGAGGGCTGCGATGCGAGAGAGAGGGACAGGTCAGGACCACCCCCCCTCCCAGACAGCCTCTCCCCACCAGTCCCCCCTCCCAGCCCCACCCTCAGTGGCAAAAGTGGTGTGGGGATGTGGGGGCAGCCTGGGCTCCAGGGGAAGTACTCACCATCTCCGGCTCCTCCAGCTTTGCCTTTGGAGTTGGCGGCTTGTATGAGGGAGGCCCCTCTAGGCTGTGGGGTAGGAGGTAGGTCAGGTGAAGGCTAAGCCCTGAGAAGCCCTCTACCCCAGGGCCACTGCACAGTTCTTTCCTCTGTCTGAACTCTCTTTTCATCACCCACCTCCCCTTACCCAGCTGACTCCTACTCATCCCATGAATTTCTCTTCTTCCAGGAAGCCCTCCTGACTCTCCAGGAGGATCCGGAACTCCTGTTATATGATCATATCTACCTATACATCCCTCACAGGGCACTTACTGTGAGTGAGTGCTGAGTTTGTATTTGAAATATTATTTCTGATCTCATTCAACGACTGTACCCCGCTGTGAGCAATGTGAGGGGAAAAAGAATGAGATCCGTGTTGTCAACATGGTGTTCCCAGAACACACTCTGAGGAATATCAGGAAATATGTGTTAGAAGAGGGAATGAAATAAATGAATGAAATGCTTTCCTGCCCCCCAAACTATGTTAAATTCCCTCATTCTACACACCCTCAGACCAGAGCATCCTGTATATATATAATAATGATGGAGGCTTACTATGCCTTTAATCCCCAGCCCAGATGTCCCTGCCTCCAGGAAGCCCTCCCTGATCTTTCAGGCTGAGTCAGGTGCCCCTTCTAGCCTCTCCCAGCTCCCTCAGCTTCCCTAGCCCATCCCTGGCCATGCTGGACTGTCACTGTCTGGGAACAGGTCTGTCTCCTTGAGACTGTGAACCCTGGGAGGCCAGGGCCAGGGCCATCTCAGACACCACTGGGTCTCATGGGCTTAGAAGAAGAGATCAACAGCAAGTTGTTGGTTTGCATTGACTAGATGATTAAGAGAGTGGTTCACAAACTTTCTTGTGCATCTTAGGGAGTTTGTTATAAATACAGATGCCAAGCCCTTCTTGTAAAAGTTCTGATTCAATAGGTTTGGTGTAAGCCCAGGAAGGTGCATTTTTAACAAGTGTTCTCCCTCACACACACTGGGTCATGTTATTTCAGAACCATTTTGCCCCCCAAATGCTTTCTTGCTGGATGAATTTCAGCAAGTGATTTCAGCTCTCTGAACCTGTTTCCTCTTTGAGAAAATGGGTACCCTTAGCTCCATCTGAAAATTAGGTTTCCATGATATGATATGTTTATGTGTGTGGACGTCTTTTATTTATTTTTAAAATTTATTTTACATTTCTGGACATCTTTTAAGTGTTTGTCTCATCGTTGTGTTCCTAGCTTTCAGGGTCTTGCCCCAAGTGGGTACTTTCTGAATACCTATTGAACAAATGAATGAATGGATGGATGGATGTGAGGCTTCATTGAGATCACACATGTAACATACATCTCATCAAGCCTGGCACATAAGTGTTCTACACAGAGAAGTGGGGCTAGTTTCCCCCAATATCTAGGCTCCTCTTTTCTCATAGTAATAGAGATTTTGGCTGGGTATGTGGCCACCAGAATAAAGATTACGTTTCCCAGCTTCCTTTGCAGCTGAGGCAGCCATGGGACTAGGCCACTGGGAAATGGGAAATGAGAGGAAGCGATGAGTTCCTTTACAGGGCTGCCTACTGCCCTCTATTTCCATTTCCCTTTCCCACTGAAAGGAATGGGGTCATTGAGGCCAGGATGGCCATGTCTGGTTGTCATGTAAATAGACAACAATAAAAGAGGGGGGAGCTATCTTGGAATGTGAATGAAGGTCACGCACTAGGGAAGGTGGAGCAAAAAGATAGCAGGAGCCTGGGCTCTGATGACGTCACAGAGCAGAACTGTCATAGCCATGATTTCTAGGAGACAGAAATAAACTCTCCTCTCCACCCCATTTAAGTCATGGTCATTTTGGGTCACTCAGCCATTGCTGATGACTTTCTCCCAACCTCCTCCCCAACTCTGTGCGCCCAGTTCTGGGACCCCTCCCTCATCCACTTCTTAGGGCCCATCACTCACTCCTCCTCCTCCTCTGCCCCCCGCAGCCTCTGCTCCTTCCGCTGCTGTCGGCAGATGAGGATGCCTGTGGCGGCCACAGCAGTCGCGATGATGGCAGCGATGATGCCCCCAATGATGCCACCTGTGGCCCCTGCGCCTGCTGTGTTGGGTGTCTCTGCAAGAAGAGGGACAGCGTGAGGGAGTCTCCAGGAGGAAGCCACAGTGCCTTATTCCCAGCCCCACCTCCCAAGTCACCACCCACCTGCCTACCTCTTTTCCCAAGGGCAGAGGACATTCTTTTTATTCACTTAATCCTTAATGATCATTTGTTGTGTGATAGAGTGGTGAACAAAACATACAAAAGCCCCAGTCACATTAGACTAATGTTTTGTTGGGCAGGGAGGACACCAGTAGAGAAATACACACAATAGCTAATATGCCAGGTGATAGTAAGTGATAGAAGATAATAGTGTATCGTAGGGTAGGTGATAAGTGACAGAGCAGGGGCCCTCAAGGGCAGTCACAGAGAGCCTTACTGTGAGGTGACATTTGAGCAAAGACCTGAAGGAGCTGTAGGGGGTGAACCATGAGAATACGAGAGCATTCCAGGCAGAGCAAACAGTCAGTGCAAAGGTCCTGGGGAGGAAGCCTCAAGTTGTTTTTAAAGACAGCAAGGAGGCCATGTGGCCAGGGCAGAATGATGATGCGAGAGTGTAGAGCTAAGGGAAGAGAGCTGATGAGGAATGGAGTGAAAAGGCAAAAAATTGGGGGGCGGGGTGTGATTCTGGACTTGGGACCAGACCCCCTCATTCATTATATAGAATGGAGTCATCCTAGGCAGAGGATCACAGCTCCTCTAACCTAACAGGAAGAGGGGTGGAGAGAAGCCCATGACCCCTTGGGCCTCTCCTTTGTAACACTTCCCACTTCCTGAATCGTTTTTTGGAGCCATTACCTGTTTACTTGCCAATTTCCACACTGCGCGCTCCAAGGGGTGGGGTCTGGCACACAGTTGGTGTTTCTCTAGACATGTAAGGAGGGGCCCAGCAGGGACGCTTAGGGACCTACTGTCTGCCAGATCAGCCAAATTCCTGCCTCTGCCCTCCTGGCACTACCCTCCCATTGTGGGAGGAGGGCGGGGGGGCCCTGGACAGGGTGGTACAGACTACAAACAACTAGGGGAAATAACATGTGTGCCAAAGCCCCATCCACAGGCTTCCCCCTTCCATCAACCCCACTGCACAGATGCAGAGAGAAAGCTGCCGGTGGAAATGCTGCCTGGATCCCTGGACTATCCGATTTCCACAACTTCCTGTTACACAGCCTGGCACCCTCTGAAGGGCTTCAGAGCGTGGGGGAAATATCAGAGTAACTGCTGCTCAGTCTACACACGCTCACCCTAAAATTGCTGCTATTCCCGTTGTTGACTGCATATCCGGGGGGGCAGGGCAAGCTCTGCCCGAGTCACCGCGGTGTCCCCGCACCGTGAGTGGAAGGAGATGCAGGGGGAAGAAACGGGCTCACCCAGCCCCTCCTGGGCCCTCAGCCCCACGCTGGGCATTCGGGTGCAGCCTTACCGAGTCCCATGACAGCCTCAGGAGCAGAGATGAAGGCCACTGGTGTTTTACCAAGGTGGCCACGGGGCTCAGGAGAGCAGAGGTGACCTTGCCCCCCTCCATGCCTCCACCGCAGTCCCCTGCCTGGGTTTGGGAGATTTTCTGATGGCGGGGGGGTGGGGGGAGTGAGAAGGATACAGAGCTGCAGCCCCTCCCTCTGAATCACTGAAGATCCCCTTGGGCACAGCCTGGGCACAAGGGAACACAAAGGAGGTACGAAAGGCCACTGGCGCGTCTTCCAGAGGTGGGACTTTCCTGGTTCCTCAGCAACCCCGCCTGCCCCATCCCCTCAGCGCCCCGAGAATGAAGGGGAATTCCCCCCTCCCAGTATCCTCAGCAAGCTCTGGGAGGTCGGGTCTGAGCTGCCCTCAGAGGGTCAGATCCCAGTCCCTCCCCACCTTCAAGGGCCCACAAGTCCAGTATCCCAGCCCAGCTCTCCCGGGGAGCTCGGTTCTCCCACCAGTCTGGCCACTCCACGCAGGAAGGCAGCCTCTGTCCTGGAACTCCCGAGTCCAAGCACCAGCCTCGAAGCCCAGTTCCTAGTCCCACTGGCATCCAGTGTGTCCTTCAAGGACCCAAGTGACCAGAGCCCACCCCCGCCGGCCCCCAACCCCAGCCTCACCAAGTCTAGCCTCCACCAGGCTCCCAGTCTCCGGGGCCCACGCCCTGGGACCTAGCAGTCCCCGTCCCACCCCCCAAGGAGGGGGTCCGATGTATTACAAGACACCCCCAGTGTTTTCCTCCAAGGTGTTTATTAACTCCTGAGTGTCATGGGGCCAGAGCAGGCTGGAGCCCAAATCAAGTCTCTGGGGGGGAGGGTGCTCTGTGGGTCCCCATGCCTGAGCTCCCCGGGGAGGGGGGCTCCCCTGCCCCATGCAGCCCTGGAGACAGAAGTCCAGTGTGTGACATTCCACCTCCCTGCACATCCCAGAAAAGGAAGTGGGAGGTAGCTTTGAACTCCAGTGTCTTCCGGACAAACAAGTTCAACCAGTCTGGGACCCTTGGCTGTCTGCCTGTCCTGGGGTCACACATAAACTGCCCGCCGGGAGATGAGGGAGCCGTCCAGCTGGGACTCCATGTCGTCCTCGAGCGCCGGGGCCGGAGGCAACATGAGGCCTTTCTCTGCCTTGTCCTCCTCTTCCTCCTCGTCCTCCTCGTCCTTGCCCTCTGGGCTCAGGGAAACAGGGGCAGTTGGCGTCCAGAAGTCGGGACCCCCATTCCCAAACACCTGAGTTTTCGGATCGTAGGATCCTCCTCTGCTGCCGTCTCCTCCTCCTCCTGGGCTCTTCCTCCTTCTCCTCACCCTCAGCAGGATGAAGGCCAAGGACCCCCCAGCCAGAAGCAGCAACACCAGCAGTATTCCCCCACCAGCCCCCCATACCATTGGACCCACGTCTCGGGGCGAGGCCCGGGGGGTGTCTGAGGAGAGAGAAGAAGGGGTGAGAGAGAAAGGGAGACACGAGGTCAAGAGGATACATCTGGGAGTGGGGAGGGGGGGACCCAGGACACAGCAGGGCAGTGACGGGAACTAGGGAGGTGACTCAACTTGGGCAGAAGAAGGTGGAGGGAAGGGAGAGCCCGTTCCCTCTTCGCTACAGGCTGGGCGCTTTGTATGTGGAGGGGTTGCCAATGGGTGGCCCCCAGATGGATCTCCTTACACCTGCACAGCATTTTCCCCAAATTAAACTTGCTAACAAAATAGAAAACCAACCAACCAAGCAACAAAAAAACCAAAATTAAACTTGCTAGCTAACATTTAAAGCACTAGGCCATTTCACTGCAAATTCCAGATTTCTTTTAGGGGGAAAAAAAAATCAGATCCCAGGGACTTCCCTGGCGGTCCAGTGGTTAAGAGACCGCGCTTCCACCGCAGGGGGCACAGCTTCAACCCCTGGTAGGGGAACTAAGATCCTGCATGGCATAACGCGTGGCCAAAAAATTAAAAAAAAAAAAAAAAAATCAGATCTGGCAACACTAAACTTTCATCTCCTCCACCTGGTGATGGGCTGTGGCTGGGTCAGGCTGGTGACTCCGAAGGGGACAGAGTTCCACACCTGGCCACCCCGGTCACTCGCCAGGACCCTGTAGGCATCTGAGTTTGAGACCCCCTCCCAGAAGCTCCAAGGTCAGCGTCACGGAATCTTGGGGCTGATCCAGCCAGGAGGAAGAGGCAGCCTAGATTTGAGGGTGAGGCTGTCTGATTCCAAAGCTCTTTGCACTTGAGAGAAAGGGGACCGAGAAGGGCGAGGGGCCTCCTCGTAATTCCTCCTCCCCCGGGAGCGGGAGTGGCTGGGAGCACATGTCCCCAGTGTGGCAAATGGGGCTCCTGAAGCCCACAGTCCCGGTTTCCTCTCCCAGCAGGGGCTGAGCTTGCGGGAGGGGAGGGGTCTGGGGGAGGATGGGGGGTGGGGTTGGGCGGAGAAGGAAGCCAGGGAGCCCTAAGCGGGGAGGGGTGAGGATGAGGGAGGGGGCGTCCGGGCCCCACAACAGGTATAGACATGGATGCAACTGGCATCTTATCAGACCCCGCCCCCCCCGCTTCCCCGCCCCCTGCATGCAGGGTGTGACTGGGAGAGACGGGGGGAGGGGGGGCGGCGGCGGGGGGAGGGTCCATTTACACCTGACCCTCCCCTCCCCGCGCCTTTGCACGCCAGAGGGGCTGGGACCCAGGCATCTGTTTCTCTATGTTTTTCAAAAACGGGGGAGGGGGGCTGGTGGTCACGACCTAGCGGGCTGTCAGATCAGTCTGGTGACTCACAAGCAGCAGTAAAACAAAATAGAACAGAAAAAGTTTACCTCAAGTATGAAGGGTAAGTAGTATTTTGTGAAACTTTTTAGGGGGAATATATTCCTATACCTGTACCCTGGAGATGGGAAAGATTTCTTCCAGTGAAGCCTGGAGACCAGTTTTCGCGCGTGTCGGAACGTGTGTCTGTGTTACTGGAGATGATTTGGAGATGGTGGGCGAGCGTGTACCTGTCTGTGGGTCAGAAATTCTCTGAAGCATCGTCTAGCCTGTGGCCGTGCCTGTGTTCTTATTTTTGCTGGCGTGAACCCCAAACCGAGCGTGAGAGCGTGTGCGGGTCTGTGTGGGCATGGGGACGTGAGGTGTCTCTGAGACCCTCTGACGTGACCCTGCCAAGAGCTGTGAGTGAATCTCCTCTCTGGGCAAGGCCACCTGATGGCACACTCACTGCCCGTGATGATTTCTAGGGTGCTCAGAGGGTGTCCCCACGTTTGCTGCCGTCCATCCGTAGGTGCATGTCTTTGCAATGAAGCTTTTGACTGTCTGCGGGTCTGTGGTTACCACTGGGAGAGTCTCTGGGGGTGTGATTCTGTGCGGGGGAGGGGGGGCGGCGGCGGGGGGAGGGTCCATTTACACCTGACCCTCCCCTCCCCGCGCCTTTGCACGCCAGAGGGGCTGGGACCCAGGCATCTGTTTCTCTATGTTTTTCAAAAACGGGGGAGGGGGGCTGGTGGTCACGACCTAGCGGGCTGTCAGATCAGTCTGGTGACTCACAAGCAGCAGTAAAACAAAATAGAACAGAAAAAGTTTACCTCAAGTATGAAGGGTAAGTAGTATTTTGTGAAACTTTTTAGGGGGAATATATTCCTATACCTGTACCCTGGAGATGGGAAAGATTTCTTCCAGTGAAGCCTGGAGACCAGTTTTCGCGCGTGTCGGAACGTGTGTCTGTGTTACTGGAGATGATTTGGAGATGGTGGGCGAGCGTGTACCTGTCTGTGGGTCAGAAATTCTCTGAAGCATCGTCTAGCCTGTGGCCGTGCCTGTGTTCTTATTTTTGCTGGCGTGAACCCCAAACCGAGCGTGAGAGCGTGTGCGGGTCTGTGTGGGCATGGGGACGTGAGGTGTCTCTGAGACCCTCTGACGTGACCCTGCCAAGAGCTGTGAGTGAATCTCCTCTCTGGGCAAGGCCACCTGATGGCACACTCACTGCCCGTGATGATTTCTAGGGTGCTCAGAGGGTGTCCCCACGTTTGCTGCCGTCCATCCGTAGGTGCATGTCTTTGCAATGAAGCTTTTGACTGTCTGCGGGTCTGTGGTTACCACTGGGAGAGTCTCTGGGGGTGTGATTCTGTGCGCATTACCCGCAGCCCCCAACCGCCCAGGTTCCTGATTGGGCGCTGAGTATGTGTGTTTCACTTGGTGAATATCACCCAAGGCTGAACTCTGAACCCAGTGTGTTCGCTTTGGGGTTTCCAGTGGTGGATATCCCTGCGGTTTCTGGGTGTTTGGGGGGGGGTCCATGCTTTCTTGGCTCTGTCTTCCTCCGATGGCCCTCAAGTGTGATCCCGCCTGTGTTCTGCAGGCTCCACCCCACAGAGGTGCCTACTGACCCAGTGCGGGTGGGGAGACCAGTTTCTCCAGTGAGTATCTGGGATAGAGGTTCAGGGGGTGTATTTCCAGTTGGGCACCTTGCTGGGTGCGTGGAGCTGACCCTCCTCCGGCTGTTCCTTTGAGGGCAGGGACTGAGACTGGGTCACCATTGTATTCCCACATCGAGGAGGATGCCTGGCCAAGAGGAAACCTCAGCAAATACTTGTCAGATGACGGTTTGTTGAAAGAGAATCTCCACAATGGGGTTTTCGGAGTTTCCAAGGGAGTGCACTCGAACATCTTCGAGTTACCTTCTCAGCATGTGTGTGTGAGCGACGATGTTTCCGCGCCTGGAATTGTTGCTGTCCGCGGTTCTTTTTGCTTCTAGCATGTCTGCGTGATGGTGTCTGCCTCCAGGTGTGTGCGTTTGTGCACCTGAGCATGTCAGATGCGCGGAAGGCGGGCCAACAGTCTCTCTGGGGGTGTGGTTTGTGACACTGTTTCTGAGTAGCTACGTCATATCTCCCCGGCGAGTGTCTGAATTCCTCAAGAGGGATCCGTTTTCATTTGGGTGTCTTTCCAGGTGTGTGTGTGTGTGCGTGTGTGTGTGTGTTGTGATCATCTCAGTAAGGGGGCCTGCTTCCGTCTGTCTCCAGGTGTGGGTGTGTCTGTCTTCACACTGATGCCTATGAGTTTGTCTTTGGCTGTGTTTCTGGGGGGCCCTCCTCCCACCCAGTGAGGCTCCCTGCCTCCCTCTAAGCCTCCCGGGCTACAGTTGTGATTGCGAGCCCACTTCCATCAGCCCGAACCTGGGCTTTATTTTTGGCTTTATTTTTTTCCTCTCCAGATACGTGTCTTGGGTCCTATCTGTGTTTTTGAGTTCCCATCGTGGAGACTCAGAGAACTTTTGATCCACAGACACATCAGCCACCATTTCCAAAATACCACCTCCAGGGAATTCCTTGGCCGTCCGGTGGTTAGGGCTCCACACTTTCATTGCCATGGGTTCGATCCCTGGTCGGGGAACTAAGATCCCGCAAGCCGAGTGGTAGGCCAAAAAAACCCCCAAAACAAAGCAAAGCAAAACAAACCCAAAATGCCACCTCTAGAAACACAAACATCCCAACACACACTCAAACTGGTTTCTGGGTCGTACTGACCAGCCCTCACTGTAAGAAGTCCATTGTTTCCGAGTGTTTGTCTAGCTGCCCTCACGTGACTGTTAGTTGTGCAATTCTGTGGGCGTGTCTCACTGGCTGGAGGCCAGGCCAATGTCCCTGGATCTCTCCCTGAAGACCCTTCCCAGGCCTCTACTTTCTAGGAAGACCCCAGCGCAGGTCTCAACGTCCTACCTCCTCTGTCAGTGCTACCCTGGCACCCCAATCCAGATCCCACCTGGGGGCAAGCCACACCGCCCCCCTCCCATCACTGAGGCGGGTCTGAATTCTCCCCAGGTCGGCGGCGCAGCCTCCTCCAGTGCAGCCCCAGAACCCGGAAGGGAGGAGGAACACTTGGGGAGCAGACCCAGTCGCACACACCATCCCCGAGACCCGCTTACCTCGAACTAGGACCACCTGCTCGGCATGGCCCGTGCCCACGGCGTTGGTGACGGTGCAGATGAAGGTGGTGTTGAAGAGCCGGTCCACCGAGTGGACGATCAGCTTGGGGCCCTGGGCTACTGCTGAGGCTGGGAAGACGCCTGAAGTCCTGGGGGGGGGTTGGGGGTCATATGAGAAGGACAGCATGGTCCACGGGGAGTACAGGTCTGACAGCCCTCAGGAGCCAAGCTCTACGGACCTGAAACTTACTCCTTAACACCCCAAACTGCGAGCTCCCTCCTTCTGGAGGACTCACGGTTTCGGCCGATGGTGCTCCTCTCTCACGACACAGTAGTCCGGGCCCCCGGCCCCTCCCCCCTCAGCCCCAGGATCCAGGCCCCCGGCCCCTCCCCCCTCAGCCCCAGGATCCAGAACCCCGGCCCCTCCTCCCTCAGACCCAGGATCCAGACCCCCAGCCCCTCCTCCCTCAGACCCAGGAGTCTGGGTCCAAACAGGACTCACGTGCTCCAGTCGTAGCCTGTGGGCTCTGGTTTGCTGCGGACGTCACAGTTCAGGGAGGCCTCACTACGGCCAACATACCAGTTGTCATCATAGCCAGATATGGAGACCTCAGGGGGGTCTGGAGGAAATGGGGGGACTGGCTCAGTGACAGGGAGAATCCCAAAAGGGGTGATAGGTGAGCAGATAGATAAGAATCCTAAAGAAATGGGCTGGCAGGAGGTGGACCGATGGAAAATGCATGGGGCAAATCAATCCGGGCTGTACAGACACTGTCCAGGGACACGGCTGAGGGTCATTTTGAGGAAGTTACTGTTCGTTGCAGGCAGCGCCCGAGGGAGCCACTCTAGATAATGTGTGTCATTTCTGACATGCCCAGAGTAGATAAGGGAGTGAGTTTCACTGAAGGCATTGTCTGGGGAACTAGTATAGAAACTGCTGAGTCGGGGTATGGGGTATGATTGGACAGTGGCTGGAAAAGCTGCTAGAGTAACTGTTTGGCGGGGTCTGTGGGAAGAGTGCCGGGGGAGCCTCTCTGGGTGATATTGGGCAGTGCTGGTGTAAAGCAGTCTGGGGAAGAGCTAGCACACAGCATATCAGAAGGGGTGGATATTGACAGCGTACAGCGGGGAATTCCTTGGCGGTCCAGTGGTTAGGACTCGGCTCTTTCACTGCCGTGGCCCCGGGTTTAATCCGCAGAGTGGCCAAAAAACAACAACAACAAAACACATATTTTGTTGATAGGGTCCAGAGGAGCCAATGTGATTACACTGGGGTGCAGAAGTAGGTGTAGAGGCCCCAGGAGAGTCAGTATAGACAGTGTCCAGGGAGCCAGTTTAGACAGTATGAATGGGGGTGTGTATGTAGACAATATTGGGTTGGGTAGTGTAGACAGAGTAGTGGATATAGACAGTGAGGGAGCAGTGTCAACTGGGGTCCACGAGAGCCAGAAAAGATTGCTGGGTGCAGGTGTGTGCTGGTAAACTGGCTCTCTGAAAAGGGAGGGGGAAGAAAAATAGAATAGCCCTGATGTGAGGTGTTTGTCAATTTCCTTGGTGTAAATGCTCCACACGGCTGATTGAAGCTACCGGTAAGACTTCACTGGATGTGGAATTGGGAAGAAATGTATGATACCGACCCTTGCAAACCCATTCTGATTTACCATTGACTGTGGCAGCAAGGTGAGAGCCTAGTGAAGTCAGTATAGACAATGAGGGGGCGGCGTGCAGATGTTGTCCCGGGGAGCAAGTGTAGACAATGGGCAGGAAGGCAGTGCAGAATTTGACCCAGAATGCCAATGTAGACAACACTCAGGGATAATGTATACGGTGCCCTAGAGAAGCCGGGGTAGACAGTATTGGGGGTGTGGTCACATCCTGATGCACTCACAGCGCACAGAGAGGGTCACAGGCAGCAGAACTGGCTCCTCAAAGCTCTCATGCTCCACTTTGCAGGTGACCTTGACACCATCTGCTTGGCCCAAGGGTACCAAGGTGAAGCGGCTGGTGACGGTGACTGTACCAGGCAGGGGTCCTGACACCTGGCTCTCTCTGGCCTCCCCATCCAAGGGTGAGAGCCAGGAGACTCGGGCAGGTGGCCGGCCGCCCGTGGAGACACAGCGGGCCACGGGTACAGGATCCAGACTGAGTGTGACTTCTTGTGTTTCGGCATGGTTCTGGGGCTGGGCTGGGGAGAGGAACAGAGGGCAGCGTGGGTCACTCCACACCTCGAGTCATTCAACAAACACCTCAGCAGTGGAGCTGAGCAGTTAAGCCCCAGCTGCCTGGGTTCAATTCCCAGCTTTGCTGCTTTGCTGCTTTGCAGCTGCATGGCTTTGCGCAAGTCATTTCCCAACTCTGTACCTCAGCTTCCTCTTTTGTAAAGTGGGGATAATCATAATACCCACCACATAGGATTGTTGTACAGATTAAATAAATTGATATGTGAAGCACTTTGAACGGTACTTGACACTCACTGTGCTACCTAAGTATTAGCCATTATATTTTCTGTTCTGCTCTGCTAGAAAATCAGACAATGTCCACAAGTCTGGAAGAGGCCGAGATTTTAAAAGAAAAGCCAAAGCAGAATAATGAGGTTCAAAGGTCCAGCTGAAAAGCCCTCCAACTTCTTTTCCTTTAATCACCACTAGATTGTGGTGCCAGAAGTGGAATAAAGGCAATGGAGCTTCCCAAAGCTGGAAATTTTTTGCCCTTTTCACTCATCCTCCTGGAAAACATGCAAAAATATTAGGCAGGGTAAACCTCCACGAGGAATAATAATGACAACCCACAGTTACTAATGTGTGCCCATAACCAGACACCTGAGTTCTGACACCTGAGTTCTCCACCAGGCGGAGAGATCCAGGAGGCATCTCTAGCTGCCTCCTGGATCTCTCCACCTGGATATCTCCTGAGCTTCTCAACGTGGTACTGCCTTCCTCTCCTTTCCTATCCTTCCTGCATTCTCTCCTGACTGCCAAAGTCTCTGACGGGCCTCCTCACATCCTCCCTGATCACCCTCCCATCAGTCCTATGACAGCTCCAGGCACACCCACTCCCTCCCTGCTCCCACCCACTGCAGGGTCTTAGCAACTTGCACTGCCTGGAGTGCTCTGGCATCCCTTCTCCTTGTCTTGCTCCTCCTCCTCCTCCTCCAGATCCCAGCCTCACTTCCTCAAGAAAACTTCCCTGACATCTGACTCCCCAAGAAAGCGGAGGCTTCACTGTTCTGTTCTGCACTTTTGTAGGCACCTGGTGCATGGTAGGTGCTCTCTACGCATCTCTTGAATAGAACAAATGATTGCAGAAGGGAGACCTTTGTGAGGGATGAGCGGGGAGAACAGCTGTGCTTTATGCAAAACAACTGTGGTTTTGGGGCTCCTTGGGAAGGGAAGTGTATACTGAGGGACAGAACAGGGTACACTTCCCCAACTCTCTGGGGCTGAGAGGGAGGGAGCTAAAGTGTCCAGAGTGACGTGGCTTCTGTGAAGTTGCTGGGGGAAGATGGGATCCCAGGGGATTGCCTAGATTTAGCAAGAAATAGCATCTTCAAAAGGACGCCTTCCCTAAGGCTTCCCCATTTTGCTAAGTGGTTGTGCGGGTCACCTTCCTGCTGGACCAGAAGCCTGGGAGTTCTTGATCCTCCTCCTCCCTTAATTCACAGACAAGCCCCTTCTATCTCTTAAAAGTGTGATTATTTCCGCTTCTCTCCTTATTCCATTCCCCTCCCCTCCTCCTGCTTCTTCCCCCTTCCAAGCCAATGCCTCCTCTCACCTGGTCTCCTTGCTTCCCTCTACCTTTGTCTACCCCTCTGATGGGCCCACACACAGCAGCCAGTCATCTTTTTTAAGCAATTTCAAGAGCCTGCTCAGGGGTGCTCTTATGGCTTGAAACCCTCTGATGGCTCCAAATAATGTTTCAGATAAAGGGGATTCCCTGGTGGTCCAGTGGTTAGGACTCCACGCTTTCACTGCCGAAGGTAGGGGTTCAATCCCTGGTCGGGGAACTAAGATCCTGGAAGCTGAGCGGCGTAGCAAAAAAAAAAAAAAAAAAATTCAGATGAAGTCGAGCCACCTGGCCTCTGTCTATGAGGCCCATGCAATCGTCATGACCCTGTCAGTTTTCTTGCCTTGTTGAGGGTCACTCAAGCCCTTGCCACCAGCCCCACCAGCCTCCCTTCTAGAACGTGCCAAGCTGGCTCTCATGTCCCAGCATATGCACAGGCTGTTTCCTCTGCTTGTGCATTCATTCCTCTGCTCGTGGACGTGTCCCCGAGGGTGGCTTCTGCAACATCCTGGTGTTTCCTTTGTTTGCCAAATTGATTATTCTCTGGCTTTACCTCTAAAATATTTCCATAATCCAATCTCTTCTCATCACCCCCACTGCCTCCATATCGTGGTCTAGTTGCCATCACCTCCCACCTGGACTTATGCCGTCACCTCCTTTGTGGTCTCCCAGCCTCCACCTTCACCCACCACATAGCCAGAAGGAGCCTGTGAAAACCCAAGCCAGATCACGTCCCTCTTCTGTTCAGAATTTCCTGTAGCTCTTGTTCTCTCAAGGCAAAAGCCAAAATCTTCACGTGGTCCGTGAGGCTGTGATCTGTGCTCCCCCATCGCCTCCTTGACCTTTGCCTCCTTCTACTTTCCTCCATTCATGCATCTCCAGCCACAATGACTTTTTTGCTCTTCCTCAGACATTCCAGGTGTGCCCTGCCTCAGGGCCTTTGCACTTGCTATTCCCACTGCCTGAAACTCCTTCAGGGCTCCCTCACCTCCTAGTGTGGGTTAGCGCCAGACCACCCTCACTTACAATTGTAACCTGCTCCCCTCCAACTTCTGAAGCACCTATAACCACCTGACTCACTCTTATTTTTCTTATGTATGTTATCTACTCCTTTGTTTGGAGTATAAGCTCTAGGAGGGCAGGGAGTGCTGTCTTCCTCACTGCTTTATCCCTAGAGCCTAGCATAGTGCCTGGCACAGAGTAGGTACTCAATTTGCGGAATGCTTGTTGCCGGCTGTTTCTCCAACTTGCAGAACGGCGTGTGGCAAACAGTAGGTGCTTAATGAATAGCTGCCCATTGGCTGAAGATCACGGACAAGGTCGATATCACAGCTACAGAGGAGAAGCACACCGGTGACGGGCTCTCGCGCATTGCACCCCCGACCCTCCCACTTCGTTGCGGCCCTGCCCCCCACCCTGCTCACCTATGACTCTGAGCCAGGTCACTCCCCGACTGGTGCCCCGGGGGAAGGTGGCAAACTCGCAGGTGTAGTTGCCCTCGTCCTCCACCGTCAGCCCCCGGAGGGCCAGTGTGGCGTCCCGCACCTCCAGCTCTGTGCCTTGCCCGGCCCCGGTGCTCTGCCCGGCATTGACGAAGGACAGCCGCTCCTTGCCAGGCTTCGGGCTGGGGAAGCTGGGACCATACAGGGGGTGGAAGATGGCCACGTTCTGGTTACCCTCAGGCGCGTCCAGGCGCAGCCACGTCACCTGTGACACTCGGATTTCAGGTGCTGGGGGCAGCAGGTGGCATGGCAACTCTACGGTGGCCCCCAGGTGGCCCCGCACCTCGGCCGCGGCCCGAACTCGCACATCCTGGGCTCCTGCGGAGAGAGGAGAGAGAGAGGTCGGGTCAGTGAAGGACCCAGACACCTCCGGGCCAGGCCGGGCCATCACTGAGGGCCGCCCCCTGAAATGCAGACCGCGATGCAATGCAGGAATCTTTATGAAATCCCAATTTCCAAAAGGCCAGCCAGAAAGACAGTTTGAGGAAAGCTAGGGACGCTTGTGTCCAGGCTAGATGACATATGATTATGGAATTACCATTCATGATCTTAGGTGTGATGATTAAATTGTGGTTAGGTAGTATTCCTTTAAAATTAAAAAAATTTTTTTTAAATTTTATTTTATTTTATGCTGCGCTGCATAGCTTGCGGTATCTTAGTTCCCCCACCAGGGATTGAACCCAGGCCATGGCAGTGAAAGCCTGGAGTCCTAACCACTGGACCGCCAGGGAATTCCCTATTTTATTTTTATTTTACTGAAGTATAGTTGATTTACAATGTGTTAGTTTCAGGTGTACAGCACAGTGATTCAGTTTATGTATATATATCTCAATACATATATGTGTATTGTATATTCTTTTTCAGATTCTTTTCCTTTATAGGTTTTACAAAATATTGAGTATAGTTCCCTGTGCTATACAATAGGTCCTTGCTGGTTATCTATTTTATGTAGTATTCCTTTTTCTCAGAAGATAAATGGCGGATGGGACTTCCCTGGCGGTCCAGTGGTTAGGACTCTGCGATCTCACTGCCGAGGGCCTGGGTTCAGTCCCTAGTCGGGGAACTAAGGTCCCACAAGCTGCGCGGAGAAGGAGAAGAGGAAGAAGAGGAGATGATAAGGGGCGGAAATGTCGTATCTGTAATGTACTCTCAAACGATTCATCAAAAACAACAACAACAAAAACGATAAAGTGACGAAGCAAACGTGGCAAAATGTGACCCTTTGTCAAGTCTAGGGGCAGAGGATGAGGGAGGCTGCTGGGTCATTCTTCCAACTTACACATGTGTGTTTGAAAGTTTTCATTACCAAATGTTTGGAGGGAAAAAAGAATCCTCCAAAAATAACAAAAACCTAAATCTATCCCAAAAGAAATTTTAAAAAATTCGAGTGTGAGGATAGTTTTCATTTTTTTTTTCCTACACAGTAATAATACTTCCTCTCACCTTTCTATAAAACCTACAACCCTCTGTGCCTTTTCTTTTTAAATTTTTATTTATTTTTTGGCTGCGTTGGGTCTTCACTGCTGCACGCGGGCTTCTCATTGCTGTGGCTTCTCTTGTTGCAGAGCACGAGCTCTAGGCGCGCGGGCTTCAGTAGTTGTGACGCGCGGGCTTAGTTGCTCCACGGCCTGTGGGATCTTCCCGGACCAGGGCTCGACATGTGTGTTTGAAAGTTTTCATTACCAAATGTTTGGAGGGAAAAAAGAATCCTCCAAAAATAACAAAAACCTAAATCTATCCCAAAAGAAATTTTAAAAAATTCGAGTGTGAGGATAGTTTTCATTTTTTTTTTCCTACACAGTAATAATACTTCCTCTCACCTTTCTATAAAACCTACAACCCTCTGTGCCTTTTCTTTTTAAATTTTTATTTATTTTTTGGCTGCGTTGGGTCTTCACTGCTGCACGCGGGCTTCTCATTGCTGTGGCTTCTCTTGTTGCAGAGCACGAGCTCTAGGCGCGCGGGCTTCAGTAGTTGCAGCACGCGGGCTCAGTAGCTGCTGTGCCTATTTTTTTTAAAAACAGCCTTGCTGAGATATAATTCCCACTCACCCATTAAACATGTACAATTCAGGGACTTCCCTGGTGGTCCAATGGGTAAGACTCCGTGCTCCTAATGCAGGGGGCCTGGTTTTGATCCCTGGTCAGGGAACTAGATCCCACGTGCACGCCGCAACTAAGAGTTCGCATGCTGCAACTAAGAAGTCCGCGTGCCGCAGCTAAGACCTGGCGCAGCCAAAATAAGTAAGTATGTAAATAAATAAATGTCTATATCTTATGTATATTTTTTTAAAAGTTAGACTAATAAATAAATAAATAAAGTACGATTCAATGGCTTTTCCTATATTCACAAGAGTTGTGCAACCATCGCCATAATCAAGTTTAGGACATTTTTATAATCCCCCAAAGAAATCCCTGTATCCATTAAACAGTCACTCCCATTTCTCCTCCTCCCACCCCCTAGCAATCACTAGTCTATTTTCTGTCTCTATAGATTCTCCTCTTCTGGACATTTCGCAGAAATCAAATCATACAACCTGTGGCCTTTCGTGTCTGGTTTCTTTCACTTGGCATAATGTCTTCAAGGTGTACCCACGCTGTAACATGGGTCAGTGCCTTGTTCCTTTTTATGGCTCAGTAATATTCCATTGTATGGATCGACCACATTGTGTTTATCCGTTCATCAGTTGATGGACATTTGGGTTGTTTTCACCTCTTGGCAATTATGAATAAAGCTGCTGTGAGCATTTGCGTACCAGTTTTTGTCTGAACGTATGGCTTTTATTTCTCAGCTTATCTTTTGTTTTCTGACTGTTAATAAAAACTGGAATAAAGGGGACTTCCCTGGTGGTCCAGTGGTTAAGACTCTGCACCTCCACCGCAGGGGTACGGGTTCGATTCCTGGTCAGGGAACTAAGATCCCGCATGCCGCGCGGCGTGACCAAAAAAAAAAAAAAAAAAAACGGGGGCTTCCTTGGTGGTGCAGTGGTTGGGAATCCGCCTGCCAATGCAGGGGACACGGGTTCGAGCCCTGGTCCGAGAAGATCCCACATGCCGCGGAACAACTAAGCGCGTGCGCCACAACTACTGAGCCTGCGCTCTGGAGCCCGTGAGCCACAACTGCTGAAGCCCGTGCACCTGGAGCCCGTGCTCCGGCAACAAGAGAAGCCAACGCAATGAGAAGCCCATGCACAGCAACTAGAAAAAGGCCGCACACAGCAACGAAGACCCAACGCAGCCAAAAATAAATAAATAAAATTTTAAAAAAATAATAAAAAAATAAAAACCGGAATAAAGATGAATGTTTCTCTGCTGCGTAAGGCAGTACGGCATGGTGACTGAGGGCAGAGTGCCTGGGTTTGAATCCTGGCTCGGCAACTTACTGGCTGTGTGACGTTGGGCAAGTCATTTAACCTCTCTGTGCCTCAGTTCCCTTGGCTGTAAAAGGAGGGTAATAATGGGGCCCATCTCCTAGGGATTGCCGTTTAAGGATTAAAGGATGTTTGTAGAGTACTTGGCACACAGCGCCCTGGGAAACACAAGATCAGTGCTTGGTAAATAAACATAGCCAGGTAAGTGTAATTACAAGTAGCCCTCGACACCCAGCCTCAAGGCAAGGCCCATGCCCAGCTGTCTCCGACCGAGATGTGAGGGGAGAAGCGTGTGCCGCTGCTGGCCTCACACAGGAAGCCAGGGAAAATTAACAGGGGACCCTAGTGAGAGGGTCCCCAGCACAAGGCAGCCCCTTGGGCAGGACCCATCCCAGGCACTTCTCAAAACAAGTCATCAGTGAAGGCCATTGTATGACACAGACATTGTCTCGTGGAAGCCCCACATATATCTTGCAGCTCAAACCCAAGGGTGCCACCCTGGAAGATGGGCTCCTCCTCTGCGGCGGGACCGGACCGCAGAGTGCCATGTGCGGGTCCCCGGAGCAGCTGGCTGGGGGCCTCCTGCTGGCTCTGTCCCTTTCCAGGTGGGGACCTTGTTTCGAGCCGAATTTCCTCCATCTGTGAAATGGGGATGTTTAAGCAGCCCTGCGGGGTCCCTTGTGACAATTCCATTAAAATGATTTTCTCCTGTAAGCTCCTCACGGGGCTGGCAGGGCAGGGGAGTCAAGCAGAGGCGGCCAGCCATCCGCTGTAGGCCGAATCCGGCTCTCCCACATAGTTACTTTTGGCCCACATTACATTGTTTCAGAAGTGAACTAGCAGCACAGAAGGGTCTGGAGATTAAAGGTCGAATCCAGACAAAAGTCAGGATGTGAGGCTCTGGGGGCAACCGTTAGGGGGAGCTGAGGAAGGGCCACCCCCTTCCCTCAAGGTGCCAGAAACCATTACCCACATGGCCCCCAAAGGCACTGAGTATGGAACAAGGGTCCCCAAAGGCTATGCCCCTTTCTAGCTGGGTGAGGAGGGTCCCCAAAGGCTATGCCCCTTTCTAGCTGGGTGAGGAGGGTCCCCCACTCTGTCAGGGAAAAACCCAGGCCAGTGTGAGCTGCAGAAGCAAAGCAGGGCAGGGCCAAGGGCTTAAGTTTTTCTTCTTGAGGTAAGTGGGAGCCATTGAGGGTTCTTCACTTGGAGAAGGACTTGGCTAAAGTGAAGATTTAGAACTTCAAGGGCATGAATGGTAGGAACCTTCCCGCCAGTTATTCTTTCCCAGACTATGCCAACCAGCTACCGTATCCCCAGAGCCTACACCAGGGCCTGGTTATAGTAGGTGCTCAATCAATACTGTTAAAAAAAAATAAAACCTGTTGAATAAATATCAAGCTCTGTTCTGGGGGCAGGTACAACAGATGTGTCAGGACAAATCACGTGCTTATCCTCCAGGAGCTGACATTCAGGAGGGGAGACAGATATTGTACAGACAGTGATCACCAAGCACTTCGTTGGAAAGACTGAAGGGGTGGGGCTGGAGGTGAGAGGGAGAACCTAGAGCAGGGGTCTGACCCAGCCTAGGAGCGGGGCAGGAGAGCTTCCTGGAGGAGGAGACCCTTTCCAAGGGAAGCCAAGCTATAGCCCACAGAGCCCCACACCCCTCTTTGGGTCGCTGGGTCCCTTCTGGGACTCAGATTTCCTGTCCTAAGGAAGTCATTGTGGCTGCAAGATACCTCTCCTCTTCTGGGGAGTTCTCTGGCGGTCCAGTGGTTAGGACTCGGCACTTTTACTGCTGTGACCTGGGTTCAATCCTCTCTTCTGAGGGAGGCTGCCCTCCTGCATCTAGAGTGGCCCTGGCTGCTTCAGAGGATTAAAAAAAAAAACCCCACTTTTAGGAATTCCCTGGCGGTCCAGTGGCTAGGACTCTGTGCTTTCACTGCGGAGGGCGCAGGTTCAGTCCCAGGTTGGTAAGCCACGTGGCGTAGCCAAAAATAAATAAATTTTTAAAAATTAAATTAAAAAAACCCACTTTTAGCCTCTTGTGGGGCAAGGTTCTCAGCAAGTTCTTTCATCACCACTACTCTGTCCCCGATGGCCACACAGCCCTCTCTCTCCAACTAGCTGGCCCTCGTTCCCTCACCCTGCACCTCACTTTCTCTCCATCTCACACAGCAGATTTTCATACCTTCTTGGCTCTCTGAGAGCAGGAATTCTTTGCCTGGTTTTGCTCACTCTCAGCATCTGCAACAGAGACCGGCTCCTAGTAGTTGCTCAACATTTGCAGAATGAATGAGGTTCTAAAATCAATCCCATGGCTTGGACTTCCCTGGTGGTCCAGCGGGTAAGACTCAGCGCCAATGCAGGGGCCTGGGGTTCGATCCCTGGTTGGGGAACTAGATCCTGCATGCATGTCCCCAAACTAAGATCCCGCATGCTGCAACAAAGACCCGGGGCAGCCAAAAAAAAAAAAAAAAAAAAAAACCCCATGGCTCTACAATCCCTATTCTAAGTGTCTCATTCTGAATGAACGAATAGGATGGTTCAGCCCCTGTGGGGTTAATGGCCCATTTATTAGGTATTTCCACCTCAGTAAAAGGTTCAGGATGGAAGCTTTGGAGTCATCCCTGACTCCTCTCTTTCTCTCACCATCGCCCCCCCTGCCCCTCCGCGCCACCCATGCAATCCATCAGGAAATCCTGTCAGCTCCATCTTCAAAATATATCTGCAAAGCGGACCAGGTCTGATCCCCGCATTGTCTGTATCCTGGTCTAAGCCAGTGGCATCTCTCCCCTGGGTCATCCCCAGGGAGGGTGGCCATTGCCCCTGAAGTCTGTTCCCACACGCAGCCAGAGAAGCTACAGCAGATCAGGTCCCTGCTGTGGCTCTCTCCTCACTCAGAAAAAAGCTCAAGTCTTTACAGCGGCCCACAAGGCCCTGCGTGACCTGTGCCCATCCTCCTTCTGACCTCATCTCTCACCCTCTCCCCTTGGCTCACCCTGCTCCAGTCACACCATGCTCCTCACTGTTCCTCAGACATGCCAGGCAAGTCCCACCTCTGGACCTTTGCACTTGCTGTTCTCTCATCCTGGAACACTTCCCCTTCCCTCCCTCCCTTCGGATCTTTGCTCTGGGGTGCTCCCTGACCACCTTAATGATGAGAACAGAAACTCCATTGACCCTGCTTCGATTTCCTCATAGCAGCTGATGTCTCTTCCCCACTAGAACATCAGTGCCGGGGGCACAGATCTTCGTCTGTGTTGGTCACTGCTGTATCCCCAGAGCCTAGAACAGTGCCTGGCACACTGCAAGAGCTCGATAAAGGTGAAGACAGGGAATCAGCAGTGCACGAGATCATACAGGCTGAGGCTGAGTTAGAGTTTGGGCTTTTTCTTGGGGGGCACTGGGGAGCCACAGAGAGTTATAGGCAGGGGGAGGGACAGGGTTAGGTTTGTGCTTTAGAAAAATCCCTCAGAATGGAGTGGGTCAGGCTTCAGGGGTCAGGGCTGTGGGGATGGAGGATGAACCAGATTGGAAGCACATTCAGAAGTTGGAATGGTTGGGACACGGAGGCTGACTGGCTGTGGGGGTGAGGGGGACGGGGTTAGTGTGGGCTAATGCCCAGATGCTTTGCGTTTCAGGCAGAGGCAGGAGAAATGATGCCAGGAGGAAAGCTGGCCTGGAGTTCGGACCCTAGTGTCCAGCACGCTGCCGGGCAGGTGATGGTGCCCTGACCTTGGCCAGGACGTGACCAGCACCACAGCGGGGGAGAGTGTGGCCATGGGAACACCGCCCTCCCTCAGCTTGCCTTGGCCAGCCAGGCTGGTGACAGCTTCATGAGGTGTCAGCTGGGTCCCCAGACACGCTTCCTCTGCCTGGGCCCTGGGATGCAGGCTTCCTGTGGTGGCAGAGTCGAGGCTGCTCAGGGCATTGTGTGAGCCCAGGGGAAATATCTGGGGGTGGTGCAGAGACTTATAGCCTGAGACCCTGAGATCTGGGGAAGGGAAATCAAGGCAGAGAGGAAGGGGCTGGGGGCCCGGACTCCTGGGTCCCTTCCTGGCTGGCTCCTGCAGGCTTGGCTCACGCCCTCCAGACCAATAACGCCTCATGACCTGCCCTCTCACCACGGGGTGCAGCCGACTGCAGCAGGCCCTTGAAGGCCAGCGTGCTTGGAGCGCTGGCCTCAGCTGCGGCCTCAGCTACCTTGTCCATTAATTGACTGCATTAATCACCGTGCCCACCCTCACAGCGGACATCCAGGGGCCGGTCTGAGGAGGGGGTAAGCAGCAGCGTAGCCAGGATACGGGGCTGTCTGCCTGGGCCTGCATTTCGCCACCTCCCCCCGCCCACAGCTCACCTCTCTGATCGTGTTCATCACTCAGCTCGGGGGACCCCTTCCCTCCCTGGTCTGAGATTTCCCTGCCTTTCTGCAGGGGCTTGACCCCCCTGAAGGTTTCCCCTGTGGGGTCCGATACTTCTGGGGGTGAATCTCTTCCTGGTCAAGCCCCTCAGACAGAACCGCACTCCCACCGATCTGCCCGGTGTAGAGTTTACACCCAAACGTTTCTGTCTCTGAGACTCTGGCCTCCTCCTCCTGCAGGTCCTGTCTCTTTGATCTCTTGTGTCTCTGTCTCTGATTCTTAGGGTTCCGAGTCTGCCCCCACCCCCCGTGTCTCCCAGGAGTCCCTGGTCTCTGCTCTCTGTGTCTGTCTGTCTTTCTCTCTAACTGCTTTATTGGGATACAATTCCCATACCATACGATTCCCCCATTTAAAGTGACCAGCTTGGGACTTCCCTGGTGGAGCAGTGGTTAAGAATCCGCCTGCCAATGCTGGGGACATGGGTTCGAGCCCTGGTCTGGGAAGATCCCACATGCCGCGGAGCAACTAAGCCCGTGCACCACAACTACTGAGCCTGCGCTCTAGAGCCCGCAAGTCACAACTACTGAGCCCGTGTGCCACAACTACTGAAGCCCGCATGCCTGGAGCCCGTGCTCCGCAACAAGAGAAGCCACCACAATGAGAAGCCCGTGCACCTTAACAAAGAGTAGCCCCCGCTCACCACAACTAGAGAAAGCCCGCATGCAGCAACGAAGACCCAACGCAGCCAAAAATGAATAAATAAATAAATAAAAATAAAGTGTCCAGCTCAATGGCTTTTAGTAAATTCATAGATTTGTGCCTCCATTACCACAATCAATTTCAGATCATTCTCACCAGGCCAAAAAAATCCTAGCTGTCCTCATATTCTTTTTCTTCTGTATCTCCAACATCTGAGGTCTGGGTCTTTCTGGGTCTGGGTCTCCTAGTCTCTGGAATCTGGCTCCCTGCACCGATTCCTGGGGTCTCTAATCTCTCCAGGTTTCTGGTCTCCATCTCTCAGGGCCGCCATTTCTCAGTGTCTCTGACCCTCAGCTCTCTCTGCCTCCTGGATCTCCCCATCTCTGCATGTCTCTCCACACCTCTGACATACTTTCTCTTCGCTGGGCCATCTTACTGGGTCCCCTCTTCTCCTCCCCCTCCTGCTCCATTTCTCAGCATCACCGGGACATTAAAAATGTAACAGCATCCCTGGCGGAGGCGGGGGAGCTGGCCAGAGTGCCCAACTCCCTGTCCCTCCTGTGTCCACCACTCCCCGTGGCCCCCACACACTGCTGGCCTTGAGGCTCGCCTGTGCCCTGACCTCCTTGGGTCATGGCATCGCCGTCACTGACTGGCTGGGGTCTTTTGGGCCCCCTGCCTGTCACCAAACCTCTGTCTCTCTCTTTATGCTGTTCCTGCCTCTATCCAGATGTCCTTCCAGCTCCCTTCCCCCCCCGCTCCCCCTCCCACACTGCCCCATCCCTGTGGCTGTATTTCATTCCCCCGTCTCTCGGTTCCATTCCTGTATGTGTCTCTGACCCCATCCCTAAATTTATTTCTGATGCCCTCCCTCTATTGGCTTCTGTCCCCATCCCTGTATCTCCAGCCTCTCCCTGTATCCCTCTCTCCCCTCTCCTTCCCCTAGGATGTGAGCAGACCCACCCTTCCTTCTCCCCTGTCCAGTCCCCCTTCCCTAACAAGAAGAGACAGCAGGCCGGCAGTCCCCTCTCCTCCCATCCCCCTCCGCTACCATGGGGCTGCCTGGCTGACATGCATGAGCAGTGAAAGCTGGGAGGACTGGGGAGGGCAGCCACAGCAGGAAGCCCAGGTGGTGCACCCTCATTCCGTGGAGGCCAAGGAGGGGGAAGGCAGAGGAGCCAGGGACAGGGAAACAGAGATGGATGGAAAGGAGAGAGAGAGGGCAAGAAAGGAGGAGAGAAGGAGCTTGGAGAGAGATTAGAGAGCCAGAGGAGCAGGAGGGAGAGGGTGATAAATGGAGAGAGGAATCGGGGAGAGAAAGTGAGGGAAGGAGGGGAGGGAGAGAGAGAAAGAGAGGGAGGGTGGGAAGGAGAGACGCAGAGAGGAGAGCAGAGAGCAAAGGCACAAGGATGGAGGGTCAGGAAAGGGGAAGACCTCCTCCTCAGGTGCTAAGAGCTCCCCCCCCCGGGGACCAGTGGGACCCCTAAATCCCTCCAATGGCCCCACAGGGAAGGAATTATCTCAGTTTTCCAAAGGAGGAAATGGAGGCTCAGAGGCACTTTCTGGAGCCCACCAGGTGGGGCAGAGCCAAGAAAGGCTTTGAAGTCTGCAGACTGGCTGTGGACCGTGAGAAAGTGGCTTGCCCTTTCTAAGCCTCTGTTTCCTCATCTGCAAAATGGGAACAGGAACCGGACCTGTCTCCCAGGGTGATCAAGAGCCTTCCATGAGATCATGCGCCAAGTCAATGTCTGGCCCAAGGTCGGGTGGATTCTGAGCATTCTCACAGAGGTGGCAGGTTCTGACTTTATCTCCCTATCTCTGACACAGAGGGAGAGGCAGGCGATGGAAGAGTCAGTACACAGTTCTGGGTCAAAGCTGGGAGACAATTCAGACACATGCTGGGAAAAAAAGACCAGGGGTCCCGCAAGCTCCCTCCGTAGTTTCTGGCAAACCTTTGGGAAACTCCAGTATCCTGAGTTTCTAGCTGGGAATAAACAGCCGGGTCACCTGCAAAGGGGCGGGGCCAGAGCCTCCTTCACCTGTTTCCTCCCACCCCCTCCCTCTCCCGGGGCTGCACCCCTCCCCTAGGGGAGGTGGGGGGTACGGGAGCGGGGGAGTGGGCCGAGCAGAGGGAGAGACAGCGGATTAGGGCGGCGTCTCTTCGCGTCCACCTCCCGCTGCGGCTCCTAGGACAAAGGCGCGACTAGAGGAAAGATAAGGTCCCGAAACCGGGAGTCCGGGACCGGGAGCCAGGAGAGCGCCCGCCCCCGCCTTGCCCTGGCTCGGCGAAAGTGAAACCCGGAAAACTTCCCCAGGGATGCCCCGCCGACGGCTCGCCAGGAAAGGGAAGTGTCCCAGCCGGCGGGACCCGGCCTCCTTAGTCTACCTGGGACACAGCCGACCGAGCCTCCAGCTTCCAGACAGGGCCTCCGGCCCTTAATTATATCTATAACCCAAGAGTCAGGGTTTCTGGCCACGTTTATGTCTGGGAGACTCTCAGGAGACATTCCAATGCCCACAATTAAATCTGGAGCCCAGGAGACAGGGTTCTGCCCTCCCCTCCCCCCAGTTCTGTCTGGGACCCAGGAGACAGAGCCCCCTGCTCACAATCTGGAACCCACAAGTTTGAGCCCTTCCTGCCCCCAATTCTACCAGGACCCCAGTAGACAGAGCCCCTAGCCTTCATTCTTCCTGGGGCCCAAGAGATAGAGCCCTCAGCCCCTAATCTTTCTGGGGCCCGGGAGTCAGAGCCTTTAGCACTCTCGGGCTCGGGGTTGGAGCTCGCAGGCCCTTCCCCAGGTCGCCCGAATTATCACTGTTGGCCCTCTAAGGGACCCAAGTCCGAGCTCCCCGCCCCTCTCGAGGACCTCGGCATCTGGCTCCCTGCCCTCAATTCTCCCCGGGCCTCAGACGCCCAACTCTGGGGGAAGGAAAGGGGGGTGGTCTCGCCTCATCATCGCGACCCTCCTGCTGGGGGTAGGGAAGGGGATGGGCTCGCGCGCGGCGGCGCGGCGCCTGCGGTCTCTCACCGGCTTCCCGGAGAAGCAGCAGCAGCAATGGCAGTAGCGGCAGCTTCGGCGGCGACAATCTCGACGGCGGGAGGGCTGCGTCCCGGGCCATGGGGGGCCCGGGGGGGACTGGGCCCGGGCGGGGGCCTGCGGGCCACTCTGCGTGCGCCGATCGGCTGGGCAGACGCGCAGGTGCCTGAGTGGCTTCGGCTCCCGGCTGCGTCCCGCCGCGCTCTGCTCTACCGGCTCGGCTCTCGCGGTCCGGTTCTCCCGGCTCAGCGCCCCCGGCCCCCAGCTTCTTTCTGGCTTCGGACTCGCTGACGTCACAGGACCCACCCCCTTCTTCCCCCGGGCACCGAACCGCTCTTAGGCTCGGGCCACGCCCCCTCATGCTGGTCTGACCCCGCCCCCTCCTGGGACTCCCCGCCCGCCCCGCCCCCCAGCATTCCTCTCCCTCCCTGTCCTAGGATTCTACCTACACCCGCTGCTCCCCGGGATTCTCTGTCCGCCCCTCCCAGTAGTCTTTGATCACCGCCCCCCGTCCCAGAATTCTATCTTTGCCTTCTCTTAGCGTTCAAACCCCGCCCCTTAGTGTTCTAGCCGCGCCCCTTTACACCAGAGGTTGCCCTCGCGCCCCGCCCCCTGACTAACAGGGCACGCTTAGGGGCTTCCGAACGTCCCGCCTCCGTGAAGCCCCGCCCCCAACACGGCCTCTCCCATTCGTTCTCCAGGTAGTCTGCCCCGCCCCTTCCCAGGAGCTAAGTATACTCTGGCCTCGGTCCCGCCCGAAGCCCTAACCCCGCCCCCTTCAGTATTAGTCCTGGCCGTCTCGTCACACCCGCGTGAGGCACGTGGGTTCTCATAGATCCGCCCCTCTGGAGCCCCGCCCCCACGCTGAGACCCCACCCCCTTTCCCGCCTCGAGACTTCCCCAGTTCTTGCCCCGGGGCCACTGTCCCTGAGGTCTGGGCGCATATCAGCCTATCTTCATCTTTTTCAATCTCTGTCTGCGACTCTGGGAGTCGCTTCTTTTTAGATTTCTCTCTGCCTCTTTTAATGTCTCGGTTTTTGTGTCTATCTTTGCCTCTCTTTTTCCGTCCCTGTGTTTATCTCTGGGACTTTCAGTCTTCACGTTTCCGTGTCTCTTAGTGTTTATGGTCGCTTTCTTCCTGGTGTCTTTTTCTATCACTGTTTCTGTGTCACTTGGTTCCTTGTCTCTTTCCATCCCTTTGACTTTGTTCTCGGTCTGTGTTTCTGTCTCTCTCGCTCCCTGCATCTGTGTCTCTCTCTGCGTCTGTGTCTCTCTGTATGTTTCTATCTCTGTCTTTCTCTGTCCCTCTGTCTCTCTGTGTGTTTCTGTGTCTATTTCGGTATCTCTTGTTTCTCTCTGCGTCTCTCTTGACCTCTCTCGCTCCCTTCATTCCTCAGTCCTCTCCTGCATCTGGTCCGCACCGTCTCCTTACCCCCGCCAGGGGGCAGCACAGACCACCCCCGGCGCTCCGCTGGCCCTGCGGGGCTGGGCTAGGATCGGGCCTCCAGACTCCGCTGGTCCCTCCCCGTGTCCTTGTCCCACTTCTATCTTCCCAGCCTCCTCACGTCTTTGTGTCTCTGGCTCTGACTCGGCCCCTTTGTCCCTCCCCGGCGGCTCCTGCTCCTCCCCACCCCCACCTACCTCTTCACATTCCTTGGACTGCCCGGGGGAGCTGGTGAGGCCGCCCAGCGTGTAGGGACGAGGGCGGGAAACAGGAGGCCGAGGGAGGGGATGCCACCGAGCGCCTGAAATCCCTCCGTTCCAGTTCCTCCGAAAAGGAGCTGATCAGCTGGGGGCAGATGCTTGGGAGCTTCTTGCCCTACCAAGAAGACCCCCATAGACTTGTCCTCCCTTCCCACCTGCCACGCACCTGAGTTTTTCTCTCCAGAAGGGCAAGATCTTACATGGTGGAGACTCTTACTGACTGGCATTCACATCTTGGTAAAAATACTATTAATAAATGTATTTAGCACTTACTATGTGCCAGGCACTGATCCAAGTGCGCTACAAGTATTATCTCAAATAACCCCCACAGCACCCTGTGTGATGAGGAAACTGAGGCACAAAGAGAGATGAAGTGACTGGACCCAAAGTCAAAGGGTTTGCTACTTGTCAGTTAATTCCGCACAAGAATCCCGTGAAGGGGACACTTATGATCCCCATTTCACTGAAAAGTACACAGAACACAGAGTGATCATTTGCCCCACGCTACCCAGCAAGGAAGTAGCAGGCTGGGAGCTCCCCATAATGTGTTTCTCAGACTCGACACTAGCCTGGTGTGAGGCCGGCTGGACAAATACAGTAGTCCCCTCTTATCTGCGGTTTCAGTTACCCCACAATCAACCACAGTCTGAAAATATCAAATGGAAAATTCCAGAAATAAAACTTCATCTTTTTTAAAATTTTTATTTATTTTTGGCTGCGTTGGGTCTTTGTTGCTGCAGGCGGGCTTTCTCTAGTTGCGGAGAGCGGGGGTTACCCTTCATTGCGTGGCTTCTCTTGTTGCGGAGCACGGACTCCAGAGCGCAGGCTCAGTAGTTGTGGCGCACGCGCTTAGTTGCTCCGCGGCATGTGGGACCTTCCCGGACCAGGGCTCGAACCTGTGTCCCCTGCACTGGCAGGTGGATTCTTAACCGCTGCGCCACCAGGGAAGCCCACTTCATCGGTTTTAAATCATTCTGAGTAGCGTGATGAAGTCTCGAGCCCTAGACGTAAATCATCCCTTTGTCCAGCATATCCTCACTTATACACTACCTGCCTGTGAAGATCTATCAGATTGACTGCGGTGGTATCACAGTGCTTATGTCCAAGTAACCCTATTTTACTTAATAATGGCCCCAAAGCACAAGAATAGCAATGCTGGGGACTTCCCTGGTGGTCCAGTTGTTAAGACTCCACGCTTCCACTGCAGGGGGCACGGGTTCTATCCCTGGTGGGGGAAATAAGATTTCTCATGCCACACAGCGTGGCCAAAAAAAAAAAAGATGCTGGCAATTCAGATATTCTCTTACTGTGCCTCATTTATAAATTAAAGTTTGTCATAGGGAAAAACATTGTATATGTAGGGTTCAGTACAATCTACGTTTCCACTGGGGGTCTTGGAACATACCCTCCACAAATAAGGAAGAACTACTGTAGGTACATAATAAATTCTCTCTAGAACTCTCTGTCCTCTCCCCAATCTGGGGCCAGACTAAGGCCAGGATCTCTCGGGTTAGTGCCACCTTTGCTACTAACTTGCTTTGTAAAATTCTCTCCCCTCTCCCATTTCTCCCTTGAATAAAATAACCAGCCCCCAGGGACACTTCTTCCAGGAAGCCCCCCTTAGCACCCATTCTTCTCCTGGTCTGTCAAGGAGCGTGCTCAGCTGTCTCCTGGCTATCCTTTGTGAGCTGGGGTGAGCCCAGGAGGGAAGGCCCAGGAGGGTGGTAGGCTAGAGTTTCATGCCCCCAGTCACATGCATAAGGGGACATGGATAAGTTTGAGCACTGCCGTGTGTGTTTGTTGACAAATGACTGGGTGGGTCTCATACCTGGGGAGTTGATTTCCAGTGTCAAGGAGCCTCAGAGGTGACAGTTCACTGAAGAACTATAACCACCAAGAGGTAGGGGCACAGGGCCAAAGGCTTCCTGATGGAGCTGGGGAGTTGATGCCAAGTATTCTACCTGCCCAGTAACCTCTTCCATACTAAGCCCTTATGGTTCAGAGTGAGCCTGGCCAGTCCTGGACAATCAGAGCATTCGATCCCCTGGCCACAGGGATTGGTTCAGGGATGGGGGTGGGGCCCATTCCTGACCAATAAGAATTAGCCCTGAGACTTCTGCTTGAACTAATAGGAAAGGGACACCCTCTTTTGATGGGGGTTGCTAAACTTGTAGGGTAGAAATCTGGTACTATGGGTGCCTCCAGAAACAAAAGGCCCTGCCCGTGCATGGAGGACAGCAGAGCTGAGAAATGGAAAACGACAGCTTTCTGGGTTTCCCTGGGGGCTCAGTGGTTAAGAATCCACCTACCAATGCAGGGGACACGGGTTTGAACCCTGTTCCGGGAAGATCCCACATGCCGTGGAGCAACCAAGCCCGTGTGCCACAGCTACTGAGCCCCTGTGCCACAACTACTGAAGCCCACGTGCCTAGATCCCATGCTCTGCAACAAGAGAAGCCACGGCAATGAGAAGCCCATGCACCACCATGAAGAGTAGCCCCTGTTTGCAGCAATGAAGACCCAACGCAGCCAAAAATAAATTAAAAAAAAAAAAAAGGATAAACCTCCCTTATAAAAAAAAAGAAAAGGACAGTTTTCTGATGAGACTATTTGAGCCCCTGGATCCAGCTACGCCTGAAGGTAGTCAGCCTTTGCCTTTGATCTTCCTGGTTATAGGAGTGAATAATTTTCCCTTTTCACTTAACTTTTTGGCTTCAGTTTTTTGTCATTTGCAACGAAGCATATCTTTACTAATAAAATCTGTACGAGTCCAGAGGTGGCACAAATTCCAGTAAAGTTCCAAGGACAAGGAATGGGGAGTGAAAACTTGTCAGAATTCTTCTCAAGATGTCCTGGCTTTGAAGGACAGGCAAGCCTTGTTACAGCTGGAGAAAACGAGGAAGGACGTTCCAGGTGGGAGGAATAGTAAAGTCACAAAGGCACAAGGTGTGAGAGAGGGAGCAGTGGGTGTGTGAGGGGCAACATCTTAGCAGGTCCTGAATGCCAGGTGAAGGGTGGTTCATGCTCCTGAAAGCAATAGGGAGCCACAGAAAGTTGAGGAGCAAGGGGAGTCTACTCCAAACTTGCCTTTACTTCCTGGAGCTCCAGATCCTGGTGGTTCATTCCTCCCCCTCTCCCCTTGCCCCAGACCCTTGCCCAAGGTGGGAGGAGGGGTCAGACTGAGGAGGGCGCAGGCTACCATCTGTATGCAAATTGCCTGGGATGCCATGCAGATGAGGGACCTTATGCAAATATATGCCCTACTGGGAGGCAGGCCAGGACCCTCCCTTCATTAACTCGGGAACCAGGTGCTGGGCGGAGCACCCCTTCCTCCCTGGGGTCCCCTTTCTCCCCTCCCCCAGCCATCTGCTCACTCCCTCTCCAGCTCCCCAAATCCCCCTTTACCAATATCTGCCCTTAGAGTGGTACCTCTCTCCACCTGGTCCCGTCCTTGCTTTTCTTTCTGTCCCTCCATTTTCCATGAATGATAATGATGATAATAATAATAACAATAATAATAATAAACACATACTGAACACATGCTCTGTGCAAGGCTTTGTACCAAACACTTTCCACAGTTATCAAATTCTCCCAACCACCCTATGATTTTTATGTGTGTCTGCTGTATTTTTTTTTTAAATTTACTTATTTTATGTATTTATTTTTGGCTGCATTGGGTCTTCGTTGCTACACGAGGGCTTTCTCTAGTCGCGGTGAGTGGGGGCTACTCTTCGTTGCGGTGCACGGGCTTCCCATTGCGTCATTGCGCGGTGGCTTCTCTTGTTGCGGAGCACGGGCACGCGGGCTTCAGTAGTTGCAGCACGTGGGCTCAGTAGTTGTGGCGCACGGGCTTAGTTGCTCCGCAGCATGTGGGATCTTCCCGGACCAGGGCTCGAACCTGTGTCCCCCGCATTGGCGGGCGGATTTCTTGCTGGTGACTCTCACTCTGCTTGGTGAGTCCTGTGCCCACGTATGTCATGCAGGTAAAAGCCGTGGCCACCAAGCACATTTTCCTCCAGCTGCAGGTGTGGCCGAGCGCATTTGCCGCCATGTGGCCCTGGCATCTTCTGGGTGCAGAGCCTCCTGGCTCCCCCTCGACTTTGGGCATGGAGACCACACCACAGTGAAAGGACAAGAGAGCCACATGGACACCAGAGGTCAGGTAGGGGGCCCTTTGACCGCTTGTGCCCCAACTCTCTTGCTTCTCACGTTTTTTTTTTTTTTTTGCTGTACGCGGGCCTCTCACTGCTGTGGCCTCTCCCGTTGCGGAGCACAGGCTCCGGACGCGCAGGCTCCGCGGCATGTGGGATCTTCCCGGAGCGGGGCACGAACCCGCGTCCCCTGCATCGGCAGGCGGACTCTCAACCACTGCGCCACCAGGGAAGCCCTCACGATTGTTTTAATCTGATTCAATAAACCATGGGATTTGAGCACCTTTATTCGGCCCCTGTGAGGTCTTCTGCTCTGGGGCCTCTGGGCATCTGCTCAGTTGCCTACAAGGAGGCTCCCCTAGCATCAACTTCGCATGGCTCCAACTTCGCACGGCCACAGATGCCACTTGGTCCATTTTTGGCTGAGTAAACTGATGACGGGGTGGTGGGGGGGTTGTCACCTGCAGAGACTTCCCAGCATGCATTGCACAGCGATGGCTGCTCTCACTTCTCACAGTGGCCATCCCCGGCCCAAGTGTGATTTATCTCCATTTGATGGAATCAGGGAGGTGAAGTCACTTGCCCAAAGTCACACATGTCCGCCCCCCCTCCCACTGCTTCGGAGCTGCTCCTTTCAAACATTTTTTCTCTTCCTTTCTAACTGGAACGATCTCTCTGAATCCCAGTTCTTTCTGTGTTTCTGTCTTTGTCTCTACAGGCCTACCTCTCTTTATGGCACTTTGCATTATTGCGCTTCCCAGATACTGCATTTTTTACAAACTGCAGATTCGTGGTGACCCTGTGTCGAGGGAGTCTATTGGCGCCATTTTTCCAACACCCTTTGCTCGCTTCGTGTCTCTGTTGATAATTCTTGCAATATTTCAAACTTTCTCATTGTTATTCGTTATGGTGATCTGTGATCAGTGATCTTTGATGTGACCGCTATGACTCACTGAAGGCTCAGATGATGATTAGCGTTTTTAACAAGAATGTGTTTTTTAGTTAAGGTATGTACATTGTTTTTTTGGTTTTTTTTGGTTTTTAAAATAAATTTATTTATTTATTTTGGCCGCATTGGGTCTTCGTTGCTGGCCTGAGCTTTCCCTAGTTGGCGGCGAGCGGGGGCTACTCTTCGTTGTGGTGCGTGGGCTTCTCATGGCGGTCGCTTCTCTTGTTGTGGAGCACGGGCTCTAGGTGCGTGGGCTTCAGGAGTTGTGGCCCACGGGCTTAGTTGCTCCGCGGCATGTGGGATCTTCCCTGACCAGGGCTCAAACCCGTGTCCCCCGCATTGGCAGGCGGATTCTTAACCGCTGCACCACCAGGGGAGTCCCACATTGTTTTTTTCGGCATAATGCTATTGCACACTTACTAGACTACAGTATAATGCAAACATAACTTACATGCACTGGAAAACCAAAAAATTCATGTGACTCGCTTTACTGTGATATTCGCTTTATTGCCGTGGTCTGGAACTGCACTGGAAATAGGTCCAAGGTATGACCGTATTTGTCTGTCTTTGCCTCTCTCCCCAAATCTCTGTCTGACTCAGTGGCTCTCTCTTCTCTGAGCTGCCCCAGTCCATCCCTCTACCTCCCCTTAAGCCTCTCCATCCTCCTTTCAAATCCCTGCCTCAGTAAGTCTCTCTAGCTGGCCTTGCCGTTTCTACCCTCTCTTCTCTCTGCCCCAGGCCCCTTCACTGGGGTTCCTCCAAGTCACCCCTCCTCCCCCAGGGAGTCCTCAGCTGCAGGCACCAGGCCACCCTAAGAGTAGACAGCTAAATCCCTAATTCCATCCACTGTACGGCTCAGAGAGAGCTTTTCCTCTGGAAGCTTCAATTCCCCTGGGTCTCCGGCAAGAGAGACTGGGAACTTTTACTTAAGGGGGCAGCACCCCACCCCGCAGATAGGCACTGGTCCTCAGGGGCCAGGCTCGGCTCCCTCGGGACCCCCAGCACCTCTCTCCTCCACCCTCATCCAGCTGAGTCACCTCTTTCTCTCTCTCTCTCTGTCTCTCTCATTTCTTCCTCCATGACATCAGATTCTCCCGAGGTCCAGCAAGGGGGCGGGAGGGCCAGGGGGGGAGGGGAGTATCACCTGCGCCTCTTTCCCCTTTCTTCCCCCAGAGGAGGCTCTGGCCACAGGATGGTGTCCACGTGACAGACAGCATTTATTCCAGAATCCAGTGTCCACAGATGAGGGGGGCGAGGGCAGGGGCGGGGGGTGAGGTGGGGATCCAGTGTCAGACTCTGCAGCAGGACGTCAGGTGGGGGGGACCAGCAGTGGAGGCAGGAGGTAAAAATAGCCCCGGCCGGCCGACCCTCGAGTCTCGTCCCAGGCCAGGCCTTGGGCTTGGGTCCAGGAGCTATTCTGGGGCCTGGGAGAGTCATACTCCCTGGAGGAAGGTCTCCTCCCTCCCAGTGGCGGTAGGGCTGCCGTGGTCCCTGCCCAGCCTACAGAGGAAGGAAGGGAGGGCCTGAGAGGGATGAGGGAAGGCCGGGAAGGCGGGGGTGGGGGCAGGCGGAGGCGTGAGCAGGGCTGTTTTCTAGTGCCCGCAACTCCAGGTCGGGTCCAGTGACTGCCCCTGGGAGGTCCTCGGGCTCAGCACTGGGGAGAAGATGGAGGGGTCAGCCTGGGCCCATAGAGGTTGATCCAGCCCCGGCAGTCCCCTCTCACCAGGGTGCCCAGGCCCTCACCCACCTCGTCTCCAAAGCCCCTGCTCCCATGCCTTGCTCCTCCAGAGGCACCCCCCACGAGAAGGCCCGTCTGCTCCGGCCGCTCTGACCCTGAGTGGCCCGGCTCAGGTTCCCCAGGTGGCCTAGCGGGAGGAGGCGGCACGTTGGAGGTGGTCACGGCCAGGGAAGGAGCTGGGCGCGGCGTGTGTTGGACGGGGGTGCACTTGGGGATGGGTGGGAACGGGTTGGGACGGGGTAGGAGGTGGTAGTGGCGCTGGGGCTGGGCTGAGGCCATGGTCGAAGATGCTGCTGGAGCTGGAGCTGGTGATGTCGCCGGTGTCGGTTTGGAGGATGGCTGTGGACTGGAGCCGAGGGGGGGCCGCGTGGCCGCACTTGGAGATGAGGTCAGGTGGGGATGGGTTTGGAGCTAGGAATGGGAATGGGATGGGGTTTGCAGGGGGACCTTGGGGATGGGGACGTAGCTGAAGCTGCGTTTGGTGCTGGGTACGGGCTGGAGTTGGGGACGCGGCTGGGGGAGGGGTCGGAGACGGAGAGGAAGCTGGAGTTTGGGGGGAGGTTAGGGGCGCGGTTGGGATGGGGTTGGAGACGGGGATGTTTACGTGTCAGGGCTGAGGATGGGGACATGGCTGGGGCCGGGGAGGAGGTTACCTGGGGACGGGTTTGGTGATGGTTATGGGCTGGGTTTGGGGTTGGGACCGGAGATGGGGTTGGAGTCGGGGCAGAGGAGGCTGGGGTACAGATGGGGTTAAACCGGGGTTGGGGTAGGTAGGGAGGTGCTTATGGGTTGGGTGGGGCTGTAGCTGGGGAAGAGGATGGGGGAGGAGATGGCCATGGATCAGATCTGAGGTTGGAGATGGGACGGCACCTTACTGGCGACGGAGCTGGAGTTGGGGATGTGGTTGGTTTGGGGTAGAGGTTGGGGGTGAGGTCAGAGTTGGGTTCGAGAGGTCAATTTCAAGGTGGCAGGCCACTCACGGAGATCCCTTCTCCCCCCGCCGGCAGCAGCCGGGTTGCCCCTTGTGTCTCATGCAGTAGAAGGCGGCCACGACGAAGAGCAGGAGGCCCACGCTGACGGCCACGGCCATGACCGCGACTCCAGCCTGGGAGGTCTGGGGGGCCACTGCAGGGCAGGACGGAGGGGGAGGCGGTCAGCCAGCCGCGCTCTGTCTGCCCCGCGCCCGGCTCCTGTCCCGGCACTGTGGTCACTCACCAGTGCCGAAGTGGAAGACGTGCCGGTCGTTCCCGTGGGGGTTGGAGGCCTCACAGGAGACGCCATCTCGGCTCAAGGCACTGGTCACCTTCAGGGTCAGGGAGCTGCTCACCCAGCCCTGGCCTCCGGGCGCTGGCTCTGCTAGCTGTGGAGGCTCGTGTCAGGCCCGGGCTCGCGGGGTCAAGGGCTCGGGTGAGGGCAGAGGTGAAGAGGAAGTGGTCGGCGGAGGGGCGCGGGGTGGGTGACACACGGACCGTTGAGGGGGCAGGGACTTGGGGAGCGTCCCAGAGGGTTCAGGATGCAGAGAAGGGTCCCTTACGCTGCCGCCCAACTGGCTCCAGCTGAGTTTGGGCTCTGGGTAGCCGCGTGCGTAGCAGATCAGCCTGACTTCGTCTCCTTCCCTCCAGCTGCCCTCTGCCTTGGGCTGAGGCTCTTCTGCCCTTAACTCTGGGGGGCCTGCGGGAGGTGGGGTGGGAAGGAGGTGAGCGGGAGGCGCCCCGGGGAAGGGGACAGAGGGAGAGAGAACGAGGAGAGAGAGAAGGACCAGCCGTGGACCCCTGTCCTGCTTGGCCCTGGCCCCCCACTCTCCCACACTACCGCTGTTCAAGCCTGCTCCCGCCCCCAAACCTTGGACCAGCAACTTGAAGCTCCGGGTGCGACTAAGGACGGGGACCGTGGGCGTGGAGGCCTCACACGTGTAGGTGCCGGCGGAATCGAAGGTGATGGAGCGGAGGGAGAGCGTGGGGTTGTCCCCCAGGGGTACCGAGTCCTGGGTGGGGAGAGAAAGAGCAGGTCAGGCCGGCCGCGAGAGAAGGGAGGGGTCGATGGAAGCGGGGGGTCTTGTGCTGGGGGGACGTCTTTCCCTCTCACCTTGGTCCAGCGTAGGGCTGGGGTGGGCAGGCCTGGCGCGGAGCAGTTCACGGCTGTGCTGTTGCCCAGGGGTAAGGAAAGCTCCTCCCCAGTGCTGAGCTCCAGGGGGTCCAGGTCTGGAGGGGGGTACAGACTGTCACCTTCCCCGGACCCTCACCCACTCGGTTAGGGACTCTCCAGGGCTGTTGGGGGTGCAGACGTGAATGGACAATCGTCAGCAGAGAATGCCAAGTTCTCCCCAGCGCCATGAACTCTCCACTCTCCCAGCCGGGCCCTCGAGCCCAGATCTAGGAGTCTAACTCCAAAATACATGCCCACCTTGACCACTTGCCTCCAGAGCTGATGTCTGGGCCCAAGGATAATGGATAACCTTGGAGGTGTGAGGTGGTCCCTCTCTGACTTACCACCCAAACCCTGGCCTTCTCCTCTGTACCACCCATCCTTTTATCAAATACTTCTCTGCTCTGCCCCCCCAAGTGGATCTTCTCCCTTCTTTCCATCTCTGACCCCAGGGTCCAACTGCCTTGATGGCTGCAGTCACCTCCTCACTGGACTCCCTACTGCACAAGACTCTTATCCTTCTGGTCCATCCTCTGCTGAGCAGCCAGGGGGGATCTTTTCAAAACACACACTGGTCAGCCCTTGCCCCTGCTTAAAATCCTGCGGTGGCTCCCCGGTACCGTGGGCATCAAGGCCACATTCCTTGATGAAGCCAAAAGACTCTGCCTGGTCGACCCTGCCCACTGCTTCAACCTCATCTCCCACCCTCCCCCCTGATCCCAGGAGCTCCAGCTACCCTATTCTCTCCCTGTAGTTCTACAGTATGCCAAGTCGGGTTCTGCCTCAGGGTCTTTGCATGTGCTGTTTCCTTGGCTTGGAATGCTCTTTTTCTGGCTCTTCGTATTTCTGATTCCATTCTTTGGTTTCCTACTCAAATTCCCCCTTCTCAGAGAGGCCTCTCTGACCCTCTGTTGTGGACACTCAGGCTTCCCCTTTGGCACTGAAGGATTTGTTCCCCCAGCTGTTGAGAAGGATGTCAGCTGTCAGCCCTCAGCTGTCAGCCGTCTCTGGAAACTGCCTGAGCCTCAGAGAGCCCCTCGTTCAAGGTCACGTCCCCTCCTCCCCCAGGCAGCCCACATCCAATAATGGGTTGATGTGGGCGGTATAAAGGCCCGGCCCCCACGCCCAACTGGGGATATCCCAGCCTCCAAGTGCCCTGCGGGGCCGACCGAGGTCTTCCTTAGACTGAAGCCCAACTTCCCCCCCTGCCCAATCCTGCTTCCTTCCCCTCCCCACCCCGCAAGAGGTGTGGATCCCAAGGCACTCCCCGTAAGTTTCCTGCTTGCAGTCAGAATCTGCTTCCTAGGGATGCAGCCTCCAACACCCCCAATCTAAAATAATCCCCGCTCGCCGGGCAATTCCTTATCCCATCCCTCTGTGTTAGTCCCTGTAGACGCAGGATTGCTACTCAAAGTGTCTTGTTCAGTGTTTACCATCTGTCTCCCCTACCGGACCTGGAGCTCTGTGGTGGCAGGGACTGGGCTGTCTTGTTCACAGAGGTGTCCCCAACATCTGGCACAGGGTCTAGCCCCAGGAAGGGAGGTGGAAGGAGCGTCGAGGAGGGACAGAGCCTTCACACAGGGCTTGGGTGCAGGTGGACAGAGAAGGCTTCTTAGAAGACTGGGACCCGTGAGATTGATCAGGAATGGATGGTAGAGAGGATGGGGAGTTATCGTAGGAAAGAGGATAGGAGCTTGTGGTGTGATGGGGAGAATGCCTTGGCTGGGAGAAGGGTCCGCCGAGGGCGAGGCCAGCCAGGTGGGCCTTGAAGGCCATGGTGAGGCACGCGGATTTTCTCCCGAGAGCACTGGGGAGCCACGGCAGGTTCCAAGCAGGGGAAGGTCAGGTTTCTGTGCTTTGGAAAGGGCTCTCTGGCTGCCTTGTGTGGGAGACTGGAGGGGCCTGGGGCATCTGGACCAGGGCAGGGACCACAGAAAGGGCTGGAGGCAGGCTGCGGGGGGGGTGAGGGTGAGGAGGCAGCTGGTGCCAGGCACCCCCTTCCCGCTCTCCCGGGGCTCTCACAGGCCACGTGCAGCTCCAGGGTTTTGGAGAGCTCCGCGTCCTCGGCAGCGTCGTAATCCTCCACCCTGCAGCCGTAGGTCCCGCTCTGGCTCCGCTGCACCCCTTCCAGGGTCAAGTTCCCCTCGAGGTTTGTTTTTAGCACATCCTCCTGCTTGTCCTGGGGGACGAGGAAGGAGGAACCTGGTTCAGGAACTGCCCTAGGCTGGCAAGGTCATGCTAGGTCAGGGGTCATCCAAGTCAGGCATCACGGTGAGTCAGGACTCTCTCAAATCAGAGGTCCTGAGAGCTCCTGGGTCGCCGGTCAGGTACCTTGCTAAGCCAGGCACCACCCAGGTGAAAGGTTGGGAGTTGGTGCAGGTGAGTATGTTGCAGAGGTCAGAGGTTGGCGGTTCCAAGGGAATGATGGGGTGAGTTACCTGAAGGCGGAAGAACGTGTACTCCGGGTTGGGGCTGCCATCCCCCCGGCAGAACAGCTGGACAGAGTCACCCTCGCGAACCCAGCCTGCAGTAGTGGACGGGCTGCCCAACCAGAACTGCACATGCTCCGTGGGATCTAAGGGAAAGGGCAGACTCATGATCAGGGCCAACTGTAAAAGGCAGGGCTGGAGTAAGGGAGAGAGGTCAGTGAAAGGTTAGAGGTTCTGTCTTTCAAGGCTCAGGTTCACACTTATTCTGAGATCAGGGACCCGAGGTCAGAGGTTGAGACAGGCTGAGAGAACAGGTCAAGGGTCAGAGGTCGGGGTGAGTGACAGGTCAATGTGAGATTCAGGGGACCCAATGTGAAAGGATGGGGCACAAAGTTTAGTCATGAAACTCCGTGGGGTTCAGGGTGCTATGGGCGGGGCGGTCAGAAGTCAAGGTAGGGCTCGTGCTACCATCTGAGCTCAGAGGTCAAAGGCCAGAAGTCAGTACAAACTGCAGCACGAGCTGAGGGAGTGGAAGGCCAGAGGGGAGTGGCAGTTCATGGGTCTGCCTGGAGGGTCAGGCCACAGTGATGCGTAGAGTCCAAGGTCAAGGCGGTCAGAGGCCGGCGCGCGGACTCACAGTGCAGGGCGAGGCGGAAGGAAGGGCTGTCCAGGCGGCCGCGCCGGCCCGAGGGCAGGCGGTAGTGAGCGGAGCAGTGGAAGCTAGCATCCCGGTCGGCCTTGTGGAGCCGCAGGTAGAGGGTGCTGGTGAGAGACAGCAGGCCCGAGGCCTCCCGGACCGTGCGGCTGGTCATGTAGCCCTCTGGGAGAGAGGGAAGGACGAGGGGCTCAGCCAGCCGGGCCCGGCCCCGCCGCAGCCCCCAGGGAGTCTAGCTGGGCTCCCGCGCGCTCACCGGAGTTCACCTCCATGGGCACCTCCAGGCGCTGCCCGTTCCGGTACCACGTGATCTGGGGGGCCGGGTTCCCATTGCGACTGTTGCACGTGGCTATCTGGGGCAGACACAGGCCCGCACTGGGCTCGGAGCCAGGACCCTGAAGTCTGGGTCCCCGTCCCTCGGGGTTTCTCCCCAGCCAGACGCAGGAGTCCAGCTCCCAGCACCCCACTCCTCAGACTAGGAAGCCCAAGCCTCCAGCCCCTCCTGACCTTAGGATGCAGGAGACCAGGTCCCCAGCCCCCTCCGCCCCCAGAACCCTAGAATCAAGGTGTGGCCCGAGGTACCTCCTGGGCGAAATCGTCCATCACAGACAGCGTCCCTCTGTTGGGGGAGACCTCGGTGGCCTCTGGTTTCGCTACGGGAGAGACGTTACCGTCAGGAGCCCCTTCCCGGGGTTCTCTCCGGCCTGCCCCTTCCCAGGGCGGCTAGCGGGGGGGCCCCAGACACTCACCGAACACACTGAGCCTCGCGGTGGCCTCGGCAGTGCCCGCTGACCCCGCCCTCACCAAGCACACGTAGTCCCGCTCGTCGCCCACCTGGGCCTCGGCCAGCACCAGGCGCCCCCGGGAGTCCAGCTGGTATGGGGGGCTGCGGCCCCGGGAGTCGTGCACCTTGTCCTGGAGCTCAGTGCCGTGCAGCTCGGCCGAGGCCAGGCGGTGGCGGGCCCCAGCGCGGTCGGCCTGTGGGCGGGCGAGCGCCTCAGCTGGGGGCTGCCCGGCCAGCCCGGCCCGGCCTCCTCGATGTCCCTTTCTGCTTGCTGCTCCGTGGCTCTCCTTGCCTCACGTTCTCTCTCTCTGGTCCCTCTCTCCATCCCTCCCACCCCTGCTCCCTGTCTGTTGTCACATTTTCCTCTCTCTGGTTCCCTCTTCCTCCATCTCACTCTGTTCCCGCCTGTCTCCCTCTCCCTCTCTGTCTCTCGCCCCTCTTTCCTTTTTCTCTTTAGTCCCACCCCCCAGGCTCTTGCTTTCTGGTTGTCTGCCTCTAAGTGTCCTCTCTCAAGAGCCAGCGCTCTGAAGGACTTCTTCATTCTAGCCTCGGCTGTGCCCGGACACCAGGGGACCCTGGAGAGGGCCTCCCCCTTGCTGGGCCTCCATTTCCCCACCTGTAAAATGGAGAGGCAGCTTGGTGGGGCTTCTAGGGGCCTTTGGGCTCTGATGAGGGAATGAACGTCTGCAGCCCCACTGCGCCCTGACTCTCAGGCCCCCCTCTAGCATCCCCTGGCCCCCAGCCAGCAGCACTCACCAGGAACCATTCCAGCACGAAATGGTCATGGGCCCCCAAAGGGGTGCAGTCCAGAGTGACAGGCTCTCCCCTCATCACCTCCACCAGAGGGGGCACAGACAGGCGCACCTCAGCCTTGGCACCTGCGGGAGGGCGACTGAGCTCTCTCCCACCACCACCAGTAGGCAGTCTTCCAGACACAGCCCCTCCTCCCCCAGGACCCAGGAGTCCAGGCCCCCAACCCCTCCTCCCTCAGACCCAGGATCCAGGCCCCCGGCCCCTCCCCCCTCAGACCCAGGATCCAGGCCCCCGGCCCCTCCTCCCTCAGACCCAGGATCCAGGCCCC
>NW_021145304.1:56239-73966 GCF_002837175.3 Physeter macrocephalus
CCCCCGGCCCCCCCACTCCTCCCCGCCCAGGACCCAGCTCCTCTCTCCCTTCATCTCTCATCTCTGCGCCTCTGAGCTTCAGATCCCATCAGCGTTTCTCTCCATCTCGCCCTTCACCTGCAGAACTAAGCGTTCCTCCCCTGGGCCACCCAGGGCCCCAGTGGCCTCCATTCAATCCTCCTGGGCTCAAATCATGTCTGTCCTTGCTTTTCTCACTAGACCAAACGTGCCTCAAGGGCAGGGCTGGGTGGGCTCATTCCTTTGCCTCCAGCACTTTGCATAGGGCCTGGCACAGGGCTGTGGGATAACCGTCTCTCTCTCATCTTAGTCGCCGCCTCTGCATCTGTGCCCCTCCCCGTGGGTCTCCATCTCTTAGTTTCCCGGTCTCTGCGTCTCTCTCAGTCTCCATGTGGCCCGGCCCTGCCCCTGGCCCTCTCCCTCAGGAGTGGGAGGCTGGGGCTGGGCCGGAGCTGAGGCAGGGTGGGTGTGTGGGCGCGGTGAGGGGGACAGGGCTGGGCAGGTTTCAGGAATGTGGGAGGGACAGGCTGGCTCAGACCTGCCCGAGCCCCCTGCCCGCTCCTTGGCCCCTCTGACTCTTTGATAGAGCAGCGTGTCACCTCAGAACAGTACAGGGTTGAGGCCCCGGATCCTGGGTCCCGAGGGAGAAGGGAGCTGAGGGCTGGCACTCCTGTCCCAGGATCCTGGCAGACAGAGCTGCTCGCATCGGGAAAGCAAGCTCTTTCACTCTCTGGGCTGGCATCCTGGCCTGAGCCCTCAGTTCTTAGAACCTCCGTTCCCTTCCCCGCCCAGCCTGGCCCAGCTCTGCCCCTGGGGACCCACTATTTGCCATGCTTGTGCCAGGGGCCTGGATTCCCAGGCACCCACCTGTGGCTCAGGTCTGCCCCCTGGGAGGGAGGTGGGACCAGGCTGGTGCCCTGGGCTGGGTCTGAGCGGCGGACAGCAACGGCGGACGAAGAGATCTCTCTCTCCCCCAGCTCTCTCATCTCTCTGCCTCTCTGCTGCCAGTCCCGCGGGGCCTCCTCCCCTCCCCCCACCACCATGCAGGTGTGTGGATTTATTATCTGGGGCCTCCGGGAAGGGGGCACTGTCACTTGGAAACACTTGGGTCCGCTGTCAGGGCTGGTGCTCCAGCCCTTTCCCATGGAGGTGGAGGCGGGGCAGGCGGGTCCTTTTGAGTCTGGGCTCTGAATCTACATGGGGGAGAACCCTCAAATGCATGTAACTTGTTGGTTTCTAGCCACAGCGTCCCTGACCCTCTCAAAACTTGACAACTTTTGAGCGGGGAGATCTGTTTTGGTCTCTTCTGTGCCGGGGAAATCTCCAGCCACTGAAAGCCTGGACCTCTGGGGGCAGATCCCAGGGTCTGAGTAGGGGAGGGAGAGGAGAGCCCGCGCTCCCGGGTCCCGCGACTTCTCAGGTCGCCTCTAATCCACTGCAGGGGATCCCCAGCCCCTCTGCCTGGCTGTCCCCAGGTCTCTCACTGGGAGGGGCACCCCATGCTCCCATATCCCCCCTCCCTGGGGTCCCCAGGTCAGGCTTCCTGGGTCGGTGAAAGCCCCTCCCCTCTTCCCTTCCCGGGGGCCCCCAGGGGCCGCCCCTGAGTCGCGGCCCGCTCTCAGCCCGAGCCATACCTGGGTGCGCCCCCAGCAGCAGCGCGAGCACCAGCACCCGCGAGGCCCTGCGCGCCCCGGCCCGGGCGTCCGGGGGCTCCATGTTCAAGGTGGCGGCGGGCGGCGGCGGGCGCGGCGGCGGCGGAGGAAACAACTGAGCCCGGGCCGGGGCTCGGCGGCCGCAGGGCTGAAGAGAGAAGGCCCCGCCCCAGGGAGCCCCGCCCCGCCCCGCCCCGCCCCGCCCGGCCCCCCTCGTCCCCCCCAAAACCCGGGCGCCGGGCCAGGACCTCCCACTGCCCGCAGCCGACCTCCCAGCGCTCAGCCGGGAGCAGGGCTCCCTTCGCCCCCAGCCCGCGGGGTGTCAGCCTCAGGCTGACCAGCGCCCGCGGCGGGTGGCCTGACCGACCAGTCCAGCCGGTGTCCCGAGCGGGGGACCTCACTGGACAACCGCGGACCCTCTCTCTCCCCCTCAATCTGACCGGGGGACTCGTTCCCACCATGGCCGGTGGCCTGGGCTCACCTCATCGTTTTAAAACAGCTGGCCCCGCTCCAACGAGTGGCCTGCACTGGCCTCCCCGGTCCAACCAGCAATCCCCGGCCTGACCAGAGGCCTAGAACAGCTTCTCCCAGTATGCCCTGTGAAGCCTCCCCAGTGGCCGGTGCGCCAGGCTGCTTTCCTGTCTGACCAGTGGCCTGGAACCCACCAGTTCAATCTCTTGTGTCTAATGGTCTTCAAATCCCAGGTCTGCCCAGGCCTCTGTGATAGACACTGGGGCCGTGGGGTGCGCCTTCCTCAGCTCTCCTCCGTAGGGCCCTCCCTCTCTTCCCCTCATCCAGGGAATCCCAGGAATGCCACCCCCCCTTCCTCTTCCCTTCACTCCCTCCCAACTTTGGGGGGAGGGGAAGAGAATCAGGCTGGCAGTAGCAGGTGAGTGGGGGAGGGGAGGAGGCCAGGGCACCTGAGGGAAGGGAGGAGGAGCCCCTGCCACGGGTCAGAAGGAGGGGTCACAGGTCAGACTTGGGATCACAGATCAGACTGTGCACAGCTCCTCACAAGCCAGGCCTGACTGGGGCAAATCCCTAGACGCTGGCTGGGGGCCGGGGGTGAGATTTCACTGGTTACCCGGGAGAAGCTAGCCCTCAACACTGGTCAGAATAGGGGGCAGCTGGTCATGCTGGGAGCGGTTCCCCGGGCCTCTGATCAGCTGGGGGTGGGGTGGTCGCTGGTCAGACACCAGGGAAGTCTTAGATTACAGGTCAGCCTCGGAGTTATTGGTTAGACTGGTCAAGGCTACTTTGTGCATACAGGACAGCAATTGTTATACTGGGAGAGGTAACCTTTTAGTATTAGCCGCACCATCCCCTCCTCCAGGAAGCCCTCTCTGCTCCCCTAGGCTGAGTCAGGTGCCTCCTCTGGGCTCCCCCACCCCAGCCCTGCCCATTCTGGGTCATCTCTGTCTGGGGACAAGTCTGTCTCCCCCACTGGACTGGGAGCCAGTGAGGGGAGGGCCAGGGCTGTTTCGGTCACTGTTGTGTCCCCAACACTGCCCTGCAAAGGCCAGGCTCAGAGCAGGCGCTCAGGGAAGGTTTGCAAGGCTCAAACGCAGAAGCACACAGCCTCACGTGCAAACCCCACCCGCACTAGATCATCGCAGGACGCACATGTAAACTCGCGTGTGGACCAAAGTGCTCCCTGGGACAAGCTTACACACAATGACCCCAGGCACCCACTCCCCTGTGGCTCTGGCCCTGGCTCAATTACCTACTGCTTGGGATGCTAGGCGCCCTCTCATCAGCACCCTCCCTTCCACCTTCCTCAAGAGTCCAACCAGCTGAGATTCTAGGTGAGGATTCTATGGAGTGTGTATGAAGGAGGGAAGTCATAAATACCAGCACGGTTCCTCGCAGACTTGCAGAAACTAGTACTGAAATATCACCTGCCTTTTGTCCCCTACAATTTATTTCCACAAAACAGCCGGAGGGATCCCATGAAAATGCGAGTGAGCTGCTGTAACTCTTCTGCTCAGCACCCTTCCACGGCTCCTCTCACTCAGAGTAAAAGCTGAAGTCCTCTCCATGGCGCACAAGGTCCTAGCTCTGGTCCTCTACTTCCTTGACCCCATCTGCCCCTCTCTTCCCCCTCGCTAGCTCTGTTCCTGCCACGGTGGTCTCTTTGCTTCCATGCTGTTCCTCCAACGTCAGGCGTGTTCCAGCCTCAAGGCCTTTGCACTTGCTCTTCCCTCTCCTGGGACATTCTTTCCTGCCATAGCTCCCTCCCTGACTTGCTTCAAATCTCTACTCTATCACCTTATCACAAAGCTTCCCTTGACCATCCAATCTCATTTAGCAACTCCTGCTATCCCAGCCCTTTATCTCACTACGTTTTTCCTTTGTAGCACTTATCACCACCACATATTTATTTTTTGTTGTCTTGTACAGAAGCTCCAAGAGAACAGGAACTTTTTTTTGTTCACCACTATATCTCCAGTGCCTAGAACAGTGGTTGGTGTGAGGAGAAGCTGAGAAAGTATTTGTGGAATCAATGAATGTTCCAATTCCATCCATGCTGTCCCATGTGTAGATACTTATACATTTTAATGAACAAGTCCTATCTTTTCTCTATGTTTATCCCATTATCTTACACTGTAGCGTGGGATGGTTAACTCTAAAACTGGTTCACAGCTTGTGGAATATGGGGATCATGACACATTTGGAGGGGGAATGTCTATCCCCCAATGATTCCAGACTTGCACTGGAAAATGGTAACTACTGAAAGTCTGTGTTGATAAAAATATACATATCTTGTTCCCAGGAAGGTTCCGGGTCCCAGAAAGTTTCCGGGTGTGTTAGAGCATCAGAAATATGAAATGAGGGAACTCTCTGGTGGTCCAGTGGTTAGGACTCTGAGGTTTCACTGCTGAGGGCCCAGGTTCAATCCTTGGTTGGGGAACTAAGATCCCGCAAGCCACGCAGCATTGTCAGAAAAAAAAAAAAGAAAGAAAGAAATGATAGTGATGATTAAATATATATATGTAAGCATCTGTACATTGACAGTAACAAAATATTGATGAGAAAAACCAAGAATAAATTCCCCTCATCAGGTTGAAAAGGAAAAGAAAAAAAGAGAAAGTTTTTGTTGTACAAGAGTTAGTTGTGCAGGGAGAGCTTAGATAAGAACTTTTGGCAGGGGCTTCCCTGGCGGCGCAGTGGTTGAGAATCCGCCTGCCAATGCAGGGGACGCGGGTTCGAGCCCTGGTCCGGGAAGATCCCACATGCTGCGGAGCAACTAAGCCCGTGCGCCACAACTACCGAGCCTGTGCTCTAGAGCCCGGGAGCCACAACTACTGAAGCCCCCGCGCCTAGAGCCCGTGCTCCACAACAAGAGAAGCCACCCCAGTGAGAGGCCCACGCACCGCAACGAAGAGTAGCCCCCGCTCGCCACAACTAGAGAAAGCCCGCGTGCGGCACAACGAAGACCCAACGCAGCCAAAAATTAAAAAAAAAATTAAAAAAAAAGAACTTTTGGGGGAAGAGAATGTAAGTGTAGAGCAAAGGATACATACTGATGTTGAGTGTTCAAAGGGCTGGATGGTCGTGGGCTTTTTGGAGGGAGGGTTGACTGGCATGTGTATCCCCTTCCCACATTAAAAAGAATCCCTGCCATCCGAAAGCCTGTTACCCTCTGTTGAAACCAGTAAGGACAAACGTTTCTTTCCTGCCTCTGTTGTAGCTCAGGTGAGCTAAGCTTGGCGAATCCCGTGATACTTTGGAATCATGTGCTAGCAATGCCAAATAAACAGAGCCTGGCTAATCTATTCCTGCTGTGGCAGCTGGGACAGATTCTACTTTCCAAAGATGGCTGTGACAATAGCTCTCATCCCACACACTCTTTTTTTAAAAAAATCAATTAATTAATTAATTTTAGTTTTGGCTGCGTTGGGTCTTTGTTGCCGCATGCGGGCTTTTCTCTAGCGGCGGGGAGCGGGCTCCTCGCTGCCGTGGCTCCTCTGTCGCGGAGCACGGGCTCTAGGCACGCGGGCTTCAGTAGTTGTGGCACACAGGCTCAGTAGCTGTGGCTCGCGGGCTCTAGAGCTCAGCCTCAGTAGTTGTGGTGCACGGGCTTAGCTGCTCCGCGGCATGTGGGATCTTCCCGGACCAGGGCTTGAACCCGTGTCCCCTGCATTGGCAGGCAGATTCCCAACCGCTGCGCCACCAGGGACGCCCCCCACACACTTGTGTACAACCTGATCTTGACACTCTTTCCACTGAGAGATGGGGGCCTATGTCCCCTCCTCTTAAATCTGCGCAGTTTTGTGACTCGCACGTAACCATTAGAATGCGGCATGAAGTGACGCTCCATGACTCCCAAGGTTAGGTCGAAAAAGCCATGTAGCTTCTGCCTGCGTCACTGGAATACTTTCTGTGAAGGCTTCGGCCACCATATAAGCTGTCTGACTACCCGGAGGCAGCCATGCCGTGGGGAAGTGCAAACTAGCGCAAACGAGGTCTGAGACTGCAGAGGGATGCCTGTCCAGCCCCCAGCTGCCCTGCTGCAAGCGCCCCTTGATCGCACCCTGAGCCAGAACCCCCCCAAATCCTGAGCCCTTACCCCAATCCTGGCCCATTGCAACCATGATTACTGTTGTTCACCAATAAGTTTCAGCGTGATTTGTTCCACGTAACAGCTAGCAGACGCAGCCTGTTTCCGGGGCAGCAGAGGCAGAGAGATGACCAAGGTCCAGTGGTCACTGGGGCACCAGTGTATCCTCATCAGACGGGTTCTGTGGTGTGATCATGGCTGGGCTCTGGTTGGAGGCCAGCTGCTGTCGTGTTCTTGATCACTTTCCAATCCTGGCTCTCTAATCACTCCTGGGAATCTGAGTGATCCTGAGTCCTCTCAGTCAATTCCCTTCCTGCCCCAGAGGAGGTTTCTGTTGCTTGGAACTAAATCCATGACGCATGCGTCCATGCTCTGTTTACACGGAAATACCTTTTTCTCATCTTTTCAGACTCAGCTTAGACATTCCCTCCTCCTGGAAGCCCTCCCTGACCTCCCAGGCTGGGTCAGCTGTCTGCTCCAGGCTCCTGCAGCCCCCTGGGCTGCCCTCATCTCAGCGTTGCCCACTCTGTGTCACCACGGTCTGGGGACACTTCTGTCTCCCCCACCGGACTGTGAGCCCCAGGAGGGCAGTGACTACTGCCACATGCCCAGCATTGCCCGGCCTGGGACTGGGCACAGGGCAGGGGCTCAGGGGATGCCAGGCGGTTTCAACTTAGACAGAGGGAGCCTTGGGTCCCTTCGGGAGACACTTCCACTCTGCTCCTCCGGAAGAAATTTCCCAAGAGGCATGGAGGAAAGAGAGGGAAGAGAATGGATTGTGGGGAGACCGGGTGTATAAATAACTCTCAAGGAAATGTGGGCTCTTTTTGCCTTGGATATCTGGGTTTGGGTCCGGGAATTTTTTTTTTTTTCCATGCTGGGGAAAGGGAGTTGAATGCCTGATTCTCTGAGAACTTGGGACTCTGGACTCCTAAGTCCTGAGGGCGGGACTCCTGGGTCTGAGAGGGGAGGGGTCTGGGAGTCTAGACTCCCGGATCCGGAGGAGCTGGGTCTCCCACTCTCAGCTCTCGGAACCCCAGACACTAGGGTTAAGCAGGTGGGGATCAGGCCTCGGGGACTGCCGTTCCCGACACCAAGCTGCCCCCTGGTGGCCACTACGCTCCTTCTCCACAAACCAGAGGACAGACCCGGCTTGGCAGTTTATTTCCGCTTCCCAAACCCCTTCCATGCCCTGGGGCTCCCTTTCGCAGCACATCTGGGTGCCCTGTGAGGTGGAAAGAGCGGTGGGTTAGATACTATCACATCCAGGTGGGGTGGGGCAGGTAGGGCCAGGCTGAGGGGAGGGAACCTGGACGGTGCAAGGCCCTCACCTGGCATCCAGGCCTTCGTGGGTCCCTCAGGGGCAGATGGAGGGGAGACTTTCCCTTTAGGAGTTTCTGCAGGAGGGAGAATTTAAGGAGGGATGTCAATTTCCAAGGACCAGTGTTTCCCTTCCTCCCCCACCTCCTCCTCCCTCAGACCCAGGAGTCCTGGAACCCAGCTGCCCTCTCCACTTACCCTCTGGCGCCCTCCCTGGCCTGGGGGCTGGAGGTGATTTCCAATGAGGCTGAGGCCTCAGTCCAAAATCTTGGCAAGGTTAGAGGGCCTCGAAGTCTGGGGAGCGCCAGAGGTGCCTGGAGGGGAGGAGATTAAGAAGTTTCGCAAATGAGCTGCAGCTGTCAGGCCCAGACAGGGATAACCCAGTGATGGCGGGGGTGGGGGGGTGGGAGGGGGCGCGGGCAGTATGGCAGGGTCTTGCCCCTAGTCCATGCTGTTTTTTCCCCCTAACACCTCTGGCTTGCTTAGAAAACGCTTTTGTTTGTCCATCCATCCATTCATCCATCCATCCATCCACCCATTTGTCCACCCATTCGACCATCCATCCATCCACCCATTCATTCCCCCTTCTGTCCCCCCATCCATCCATCTGGCCGTCTGTCCATCCGTCCATCCACCCATTCATTCATTCATTCATTCCTCCCACAAATTCCCTGAGCAGCTACAGTGTGTCCGGCACTGTCCTGGGCTCTGAAGAGTCAGCCAGGAACCAGATAGACAAAAATCTCTGTCCTCATGGAGCGAACAGTCTACTAAGCAAGAGGCTTAACGTGAGTCATCAGTGCATGAACAAGGAAATATCCCAGCGTGTTAGGTGTCCTTCAGAGAACTGAAATAGTGGAGGGGGAGAGTGGGGGAGGTGATCAGACATGACGGTGGCTGGGGAAGAAGGCCTCTTGGAGGGGAAAATTGAACAGAAGCCTCAGTGCCAGAAGGACGTGGGCAGAAGCGCTGCAGCGGGTGGTGAGCCGGTTAGAAGAACAGCAGGGGGTCCATTGTTGCTGGAAAGGAGTTGAAGGGGTGGTAGGAGGTCAGAGAGGTGGGGAGGGGGTCAGATCCCCAGGCCTTATGGGCTGATGGAGAGGATGTTGGCCTTAATTCTTGGAGTCCTGGGGTCTTGGGGGCTTCTAAGAGGTGGGGGGAGCGGATCTGATTCAGGTTACAAATGCCCAGTCTTGCTGACTTCATCACAACCCCTGGGGCCCATGCCACGCTTGTCCCTATTCTCCACATGGAGACACTGAGGATGGGAGCGGTCCCCCGTAGCCACAGCGAGGTGCCTGGGTCCCTTTGAATGATGGTGTCAACCCCTAGAAGGGGATTTCTCTGCTGGAGAACAGCATTGTGAGGAAGCATGTCTAGCCGGGGGATCCATCCAGTGATGGATGGATGAATCCCTCATGGCAGGGACTGGCGTCACGCCCATTTCACAGACAAGGAAATCAAGGATGAATTCTGGAGTCTGGAGCCAGGGGCCTGGGTTCCAGTCCTGACTCTCTCACCTTTGAGCTGGGTGACCTTGAGATCTTGGAGCCTCAGTGTACCCCTCTGTATAACAGGGATCATAAGAGCATCTACCTTATCAGGTTGTCATGGCAACTAAATAACTGCGTTAAAAAGCAGCACCAGGCGTATAGCAGGAGTTACACACGCATGTTAGCTATTCTCATTACGACAGTCACCTTGCTGGGAAGTAGCACACCCAACGCTCTCTTCTGCAGCATGTTTTGAACAATGAAGGAATAGGAGTTGACTGGAATTTGAATCAGGCAGGGTTTGGGAAAAAGAGGAAAAGGCCTGCCAGGCGGAGGGCGCTGCCTCGGCATAGGTGTGACCATCTGGCCAGAGGTGCCTGTCATCCTCTGTCCCCCTTCATTGTCCTCAGAGGCCGAGTGCCTCTGAATGTTTCCATTTGTTTTTGGCTGCAGGTCAGGATCTGTTTTTAGCTTCCCTGGCTGGTGTCACCGCCCCTGCCCCCCTCCCAGCTGGCTCTCTTGTTTGCTGTGGTTGAATAATGTTCCCAGACTTCCTGAGCTGTTTGTTTGAAGACCGCCCAGTATTGATTGGCTCTGGTGTGTACTCAGCCTGAGATGCTAACAGAGACCCCCCCCCCACCTCCCCACCCCCTGCACCCCAGGAAGCCAGGGGCTCGGAAGCTGGGGGGCGGGGGGTGAGGGGGTGGGGGGAAGAAAAAAGCAAGGCCAGGGCTCACTTAGAAAAATAAGCAGATGATTTTGGGGGTTTTTAAGGTTTCTCCTCTTTCAGGCTGTGTGTTTGGGCAGGTGCAGTCACCTCTCTGAGCTTTTTTCTTCTGGAAAATGAGGAGAGGAACATTTTTGACTTCATAGGGTTGTTGCGAGGACTCATTCCATCGATTCATTCAACACCTATTTATTGAGCACCTACTATGTGTCAGGCACGATTCATATAACAGAGAATAAGGCAAAGTCCTAACCTTCAGGAAGGTGACAACCTGCTAACGGTGACAGAAAACAACAGACCATACACTCTGCCAGCCAGTGCAAAGGACTGAGAGAATGCAGCTGGGCAGGGGCTTGGAGGGACAGAGGCGCTGTTTTCAATAGGGTGGTCAGTGAAGGCCTCCCTGAGAGGATGAGATGAGAAAGTGAGCCTGCGGAAAAGAGATACAGGCAGAGAGGACAGCTCGTGCAAAGACCCTGGGGTAGGGTAGGGCACACCTGGGATGCTGGAAGGAGAGCCAGAAAGCCAATGAGGGGGGATGAGTAAGGGAGAGAAGAGAAGAAGCCACAGAGGTGTGGATGCCAGATGGCACCTCATAAATGGGTGCAAAGAACAAGTGCCTGGCCTGTACCCCTGAGCACCCGGTCAGACTGGGGACCCCAGGGATGAATGGGACCCAAGTTGCCCACCTCAGACCAGTGCCTGACTCACCACCTTCAGCTGGCATTTGCTTCTCGGACTCTCGGGGGGCAGATCCAGCCGAGGGGGCAGGGGAGGAGTTGAGGGGGTCACCTAAGGGAGACAGAGGGTGGGGAGGGGGGTACGAGTTACCATTTTCTTCTCACCTACATGTCCCCCTGCCTGGAGGCCCAGCATTCAGGCACTTTCTAGGCTTTGGAGGTAGCATGGAGAATGAGACTAAGTTCTACCCTCAAGAGGGTTATACTAGAGAAAGCCATAGCCCCAGACCCTAAGGGATGCAAAAGTCTATGCCCCTGGGACCCCAGAATCCTGTCACCAGCCCCCTCCTCCCTCAGACCCAGAGTCTCGGCCTCTAGCCCCTCCTCCCTCAGACCCTAGGGATTCCAGTTCCAGCTCCTGCCTGGCCCTACTTACCTGTTCCAGCTCGTCTTCCTTATCTTCCTTGTCACTGCTGTCCTCTGAATCCTCAGCAGTGGCGCTGGCTTGGAACTCCTGGATACTCACAGCCTCTTGGCCCTCGATCTTGCAGCGGCAGAAGGGGCACGTCTGGCTGTCGGAGTGCTGGGGGAGTGGGGAGGGAAAGGATCAGGGTCTCCCTGTTCCCCACCAGGTCCCCTGGGACTACAGGGGCCTTTATCGCCAACAGAGTGATGTGGGGAGGACAGACAGAGGGAGGGAAACGGAGAGAGAGAGGAGGAATTATGAAGAGAGAAAGATGGAGAGAGACATGCAGGGCAGAAAGGAGGGGCTGGACCAGAGCCCGAGGCCAGGAGGAGCCCGGGAGAGCCAGGGTGCTGTGTAGGTCTCAGCCTCACAGTGGTGATGCTATGGGCTGGGAATGCCTGAGACATGTAGCTGGGCCATATGTATTCACTGTGGGGAGCCCCACAGACACCCCCCTGCCACCACCACTGGGGCCAATGTCATGGCTGGGCCAGCCCTTTGGTTCTTACTATGACTGCAGGGCGCATCTCAGCATCAACTATCAGGGAACTTTGAAGAACAAGATTTATTACTCACAGGTCCTGGAGGGTACGGGAGGTTGCAGGTAGAGGGAAGGGAGAGAGGCAGGGAGGGAGGCGGATCTGGAGCTCTGCTTTTATTAGGGGCCGAATGGGGTGCCTAGGGTTTCTGGGGTTCATTATTTGTTGGCAAATTTAAAGCAGAAGAGCAAGAATCAGGGTACGGGAAGAGAGAAGCAGGACCACTCCAATGCTCAGTTACTCAGAGCTTTCTAAAGGGAAACTTCAAGGGTCGGGGTGGCTAGTTCCTTATCTAGTTGTTTTGCTAGTCGCTGTGTCCGGGAGATGGATGTCTTTGTTATGATAAGCTCCGAGGGCCTGGATCCTCCCTTGGAAGGTCACTACCATCAGCTCCATTCCCCTGAGAAGGCAGCTAAGGCTCAGAGAGGTAAAGCCACTGGCCCCAGATCACCCAGAGAGGGAATGCTACGGGCTAGGAATGCCTGGTCATATTTACTGTGGCCTGTCCCACAGGCACGCCCCTCCCACACCAGGGCCAATGTAGCATCTTCCACTAATAATGTAACTGGAGAAGGAGAAGCAGAGGTGACAGATGCAGAGTGAGAGAGACAGAGGCTTAAATGGAGCAAGTTTCTCCTCTCCCTGGGCCTCAGTTTCCCCATGTGATGGACGAGGCATGTGGGCGATCCTCTAGGGGCTTTTACTATAGGGAGGGGGGGACCGGGTGGGAAGTCAGGGCAGGGTCGGACCCACCTGCCAGGTAGCCAGGCAGCGGCTACAGAGCAGGTGCCCACACGGCTCCACCTTCACGTCCTTGTTGTTCTGGGCACAGATCTTGCAGAGCTCAAACGTGGAGTCCATTGCCCAGTACAGCTGCAGCTGCTCCTGGCAGGCGAGATGGGGATGACGAGGATGGTGATATCAGCCGTGGAGATGCAAGTCGGGCCACAGGAAGTAAGTCCCAAACCTCTGCACCAGCCCTGAAGCCTCCCCTAAAGTTCAAGGCCGTGTGTCCCAATGCCTCCTACATGTGCTTTTGTTATGGGACTTGTTCTCTGGGGGGTGGTCTGCACTCAGGGTTGCCAGATTCAGCCAATATACAGGATGCCCTGTTAAATTTGATTTTCAGATAAACAATGAATATATTTTGAGATCTAAGTGTGTCCCGAATATTGCACGGGATATACTTATACTCAAAATTTTGTCACGTCTCTCACCCATGGGATGGCCGGAAGGCTAAAAGCTGACACAGGGTCTACCTCTAGTGAGTGCGCAAAGTGCATTAGCTGCTCTGATTATCTCAGCGGTATCATTTCCTGGTTTTATTCCCATGAAAACCCCTGGGTAAGAGGCAGGAGGAGGTGTGTTTTCCAGGGGAGGAACAGACAGGCTCAGAGAAGCCAAATGATTGATTTACCCCAGCTCACGTGGCCTCCAAGCCCGCCCAAAACCCCAAGCCCTCTGGGAGTCCAGGGCCTGAGTCATGGGAGGGGATCCCTGAGCCATGGTGCAGTGGATGGGGGCGGTGGGCGGTGAGCCGGGGAGGGTGGCCGGGCTTGGCCCTCACCTCTGACACGTGGATGCGCTGATGGGGTTCCATCTGGCAGAGTTCGGTCAGGTCCGGGTTGTGGTTTTTCCCATCTGGGTAGAGATAGCTGGGGGAAGGGAAGAGGGGGTACCGAGGGGCCCTCCAGCACCCAGCACCCCTCACCCTGCCCTGGAGCATCTGCCCCCAATGCATAGCTGGCCTGGGGATATTTTCCCTCCCTTCTCCTGAAATTGGGATTTTCTAGGGCAAGCTGTGTCCTCTCAGGCCCCCAAGGTAGGGCTGTGTCCCCTCAGACCCCCATAGAAGGACAGACTAAGTGACTCCAGCTCTGGAAACTCCAGATGCATGAGAACCAGGAAACATCAAACCTCAGGCCCAGACCTCCCAGAACTTTACCCGTCCTAGAGTCTTCAGGTCCCAGCGTAACAGCATCTTAGTCACAGATTGCGGGAGTGACCAGATCCTAGAGTCTTCGGCCCACAGGGCTGGAAGGAGCCCCCTACTCTGTCTACACTATTCGCACCTCACAGAGGGTGACTGGGGCTCAGCGTGGGACAGGCGATGCCTGAGGCCACAGGGTGAGGCCTGGAGGGATGCAGAGCCAGGGTTGTGGGCCAGGTCTGAGCCTGGCTCCAGGTCAGCCCACAAGAAGGCTCTGCACACCCTGGGTCTCCCGTCCAGGTCATAACTGCACCCCCAGATCAACTCGGGGCCACAGGTCCCCCAAGGCTGGTGGCTCTGCCTGGCCGCCCAGGTAGAGCAGTGCAGGCACCCCGGCCTGGGCCCTGGTACGGCTTCCCACGAATACACTGTGTGACCTGAGCTGGGCAACTCTACCTCTCTGGCCTCAGTTTTCTCTTCTGTGAAATGGACATAATTGTGCCTAAGGCAAAGATGGGTGGTGAGGATTAAGTAAGACAGTGCTCAGAAAACAAGCAGGACTTGCCCCCACGCATAAGTACCCAGTGAGAGGGGAACTGCTAGGATCAATGTTAGACCCAGAAAACTGTCTTGCTGTGTGGTAGAAAGAGCTTGGGGTCCCCTGCTCCCTCTCTCTTGATTTTCCCGCCTCTAAAATTGTGTGTGTGTGTGTGTGTGTGTGTGTGTGTGTGTGTATATACATAGGGCAGGGGGGTTAAACCAGATGGATGGTATTCACACTTATTTTAACTCTGGGAATCCTCCACTGAAATCTGACCTGGAACTTAGTACTTTATTCGTCAGGCCCGAATTCTGAGCCTGGCTGCCTGGCTTCAAATCCCAGTTCATTAGCTCAGGAGCTGTGTGACCTGGACAAGTGTCTCTGTCTCTCTGTGCCAAAGTGTCCTCAGTTATCAGATAGAGATATGATAGTATATGTCTGGGTATGTGTATACATATATATACGTACACACACACACACACACACACACACACGATTTTCATTACTCGCAGACTCTGTAATTTGCAGACTTGCCTACTTGCTAAAATGTATTTGGAACCTCAAAATCAACACTCCCTGTGGCACTTTCACAGTCATTCATGGCCAGGCCCGCTCCCAGCTGAGGATGAACAAGGCAACATTTGGCCTTTTCCTTTCAGTTCTCATACTGTAAATGTGTCCATTTTACAGTCTATCTGGTGCCCCATTTTCACATTTTAATGCTTTTTCTCCGTGACTTGGCTGGCTTAAATGCCCCCCAAGTAGAGCGCTGAAGTGCCGTCTCATGTCCTAAGTGCAGGAAGGCCGTGATGTACATTATGGAGAAAATACGTGTGGGAGATGAGCTTTGTTCAGGTGTCAGTTACTGTGCTGCGGGCCGTGAGTTCCATGTGAATGTATCGATGATATATCAATGTATTAAATTAGGTGTCTTTAAACAGAAATACACATAAAGGTTATTATGTAGTGACTGGTTGACAAAAATGTGACCAGAATCTGGCAGGAACCTACAGCTGTATTTCCCCTAGGAGCAACGGCTCAGGATTCACTAATTCAGTGTTGGCTGCGATTCTGTAGAACAGAAGTACCACAAATAATGAGAAATAACGAGAATCAACTGCATATCTATCTGTCTGTCTGTCCGTCCGTCCGTCTATCCATCCATCTACCTAGCTACCTAACTACCTACCTATCTAATCTATGTATCCATCCATTCTTTCGCTCTCTGTCTCTCTATCTACCTACCTACCTATCTATCTATCATCATCCATGTATGTATCCATCATGTATCTCATAGTGTATCATATAGGTATGACCGCTAGCTAAGGAGGCTCTGGTTAAATGTCCAGGGTGAGACTTGGGAACCTCACCTACCAATTTTTCCCCTCCCGTCGTACCCAAGGCAGATTCCGAAAGAGGGGCCCTGGGGCAGCCAAGATTACAGATTGAAAACCCCAGTCTAGCTTTTTGCCCAGTTCTCCTTCCGCTCCAACAGTCTAAATTCTAGACTAGGATATGGATATCTAGAAGCAAAAGCCCTTGAGTGCAAGTCCAAGGAAGGGGACCACTGCGGTTGTGCCCAGCTCCCACACACTCCTGAGAGCGGCTACTAGCCCAACAGGGCAGCTTTGTGGGAACTAGAAAAGGTGCCCTTTCCTCTGGACCCTTGTCTGCCACCTGCTGGCACACTGTAGTACTGCAAATTTATGTTGTCTACTCTGCGAACCCCGTGCCCTCAGGCGTGGTGAACTTGGGCAGTGCTCTACATGCATGACCTTTCGAAGTGCATTCTGTTGACACCCTCCCCCTGCTAGGATGGTGACTCACAAGCCTTCCTTTTGTCCTTCCAGGAGTGCCCGGAACAGAGGTTTGTTGAGAGGGATCGTCTGCAGGATGTTGCCTTCTGAGCTCACGAATCCGATGGCCCACTGCCCCGGGCGAGTGCAGCTGGGCCGGAAGATGTAGCTGGAGGAAGAGGTAGGAAGGGATGGGGTGAGGGAGTGGTCACTGCTGTCCCTTCTGGAACTTGCCGGCCCTTCACCCTGTCGGGGATCCAGGTCTCTAAGTCCTTGCTCCCTTATAAACTTCTAGGCAATGAGGCGCTAGATCCCTGTCTGCCACTATAGGGAATGTCTGCTGTGTTCACCTGCTTGGCTCCTCCTCCACCTTCACTGGGGTTTAGACAAATTTGATTCTGGCTTGGTCAACCAGTCCATTTCAGGACCCCGACCATAGTGATGGGAGTCAGCCTTGGGACTTTTGCTGGAAGTATTAGGAGTAAGGCACTCCATTTCTATAGGGGTTGATAAGCTGGTAGGGTGTAAAGCTGGGGCTTCTAGAAACCATTTGCCACCATGAGGAAAGACTGTGGTTGAGAATGAGGCTAACAAAGAGGAAAGCAGGGGAAGAACAGGAACTGATTTCTGACAATAGCACTTGAGCACCTGGATCCAGCTGTGCCTGAAACCCACACCTAGTCTTTTCAACTATGGGCATTAATTCATTTCTTTTTCTTTCCCTTTACACCAGTTTGAAGTACAACTGGAAGAGTGCTAATACATACCATCTTGGGGGCCCTGCACCTCAGCCCTGCAAAGACTTAGGAATCTGACATCCTATTCCCTTAACTTCCAGGGAGCTCAGTCCCTCAATTTTTAGCCCTCTAGAGGGATCCAACAGCTCAGAACTCCTGGCCTGAAATACTTTAAGGACTCAGGTGTCTGGTTTCCCAGAAGGAGGGAGGTCATATTTAAAATATTTAACAGATGGTACTGCATGGGCTCTAACCTATCAGAAACAAATCTTATCTTGGGGCAGGGTCTTCAGGCCCCCTTGCCAGACCAGGTATTGTCCCTTTAGCTGCTAGATCGTGGGCAGGTCTAGGTGGTCCCGGGAGAACCTAGGTTGTAGGGGGCACTCAGCATCCTACCTCTGAGTTCTCCACTCTCTGGGGTCCCATGCACTGCGGCCCTTCGCTTCTTACTTTCTGTAGGATGTCTAGGCCATCCAGACACCCCAGCCGAGGACCCAGACCCCTGCACCCTCGGCAGCCTTCTCCTCTTGAGTCCTGGCCCTTTTACCTGCCTGGCTTGTCTTTGTAGGTCTGCAGACGTGCTTGGACCTCATCGTAAGTGAGGAAGGCCATGTAGCCTGGGTGGTTCACTGCCAGGAGCTGCCAGTTCTTGAGGAGTGTTGGCCATGGCTAAGGGGGGGGCAGTGCTTGGGTCAGGGAGGGGCTGCTGAGGAAGCAGCCCACACCCCTAGTGCCTCCCAGAGTCCAAGAACCCAGACACCTCCCTCACTCCCAAAGATATACCCTCAGGAATATCTTTGACTCAGAAGATTCCAGACCCTTCCTTCTCCAGAACCCAGGAATCCGGCCCCCATCCCCCTCCTCCCTCAGACCCACAAGCCCAGGCCCCCAGCCCCTCCTCCCCCAGGACCCAAGAGTCTGGGCTTCAGGCATTGGCCTTGCCTGACCTGGAAGAGCCTGGTGAAGATGTCAAACTCGAAGATGGACACATGGCCGCTGCAGGTGAGGTCGATAGTGGAGCGCAAGGCCAGGGCCGTGGAGCCAGGCTCCACGGGGTGGCAGATGCACAAAAGCACCTCAAACTCAGCCCAGGGCAGCACACACCTAGGTGCAGGGGCGTGGGGGGGAGGGGACTGTAGGTGAAGCCTCTGGGAGGCTAGAATGGGAGCACTTCTGGGAAGGAGGCAACAAGGGGCCTGGATCCTGGGTCTGGGGGAGGAGGGGCCGGGGGCCTGGATCCTGGGTCTGAGGGAGGAGGGGCCGGGGG
>NW_021145304.1:74978-94598 GCF_002837175.3 Physeter macrocephalus
GGGGCCGGGGGCCTGGATCCTGGGTCTGGGGGAGGAGGGGCCGGGGGCCTGGACACCTGGGTCCGTGGGCAGGGGCAGGATGGGGTCCCAGGGGTGGGTGCTCACTCACCGGGCTCCGCACTGCTCTCTCCAGAAAGTGTGGGCCAGGACCTTGGTGAGCTGGTACGTGTGTCCACAGTATTTGCCCCCAGGGAAGAGTGCGCCCAGCTCCGCACACATGTGGCTGAAGATGAGGGTCAGCTTGGCCAGCTGTCGCCTGCGAGGTTGGGCTCTGAGGACCTGGACTTGACCTTGGGGCCCCCACTGACACCTCCACCCTCTGGCCAGAACATCCACAGGGGTGAGGCCCCCAGAATCTGACTAAGGTGTCAGTGCAGGATAAAAGTAGATTCCAAGACTGCCTGTTGCAGTCCTGATGCTTCCCCACTCAGAACCTCAGTGTCCCTGTCTGTGAAGGAAAGGCAGGTACCGCCTAATATCCAAGGGATCCTCCGGCAGATAAATCCCAGCCTCTGCCTGAAGCCTTGCCTAGCTGGACGTGGGACCACTAGGGCTGGGGCCATTTAGGGTGGTCTGTTTGGAGACTCCCTGTTGTTTTCAGCAGCACTGGGTGGTGGACCCCTGTGCTTCCTCCTGCTGGCTGCCTCCCTGAGGGGCCGTTCAGGACGTGGCGAGCAGTAGAGGGTAGCTCTGACACCGAGTTGTGTGATTTTTGGCAAGTTCCTCCCCCTCTCGTTAAGTCTCAGTTTCCTCAACCGTGAAATGGGCATAAATACAGGATAAGTACAGCCTCTGCTTCACAGGGGGAGCGATGAGGATTCTTACCTGTCTTACGAGCACCTAAAATGCCAAGCACAACCTGGTATACAGTCGGCACTCAGGGCATGTTAATTACTATTACTGTTCTTATTATTTTATATTAATAGCCTCCAGGTCTGTAGGATTCCTGGTGCCTTTTTTTTTTTTTGGCCGCATTGGGTCTTAGTTGCGGCACGCGGGATCTTTATTGCAGCGCGCAGGCTTCTCTCTAGCTGTGGCTCGCGAGCTCCAGAGCACGCGGGCTTAGTTGCAACATGGCATGTGGGATCCTAGTTCCCTGAGGGATCCTAGTTCCCTGACCAGGGATCGAACCCGTGTCCCCTGCATTGGAAGGTGGATTCTTAACCACTGTACCGCCAGGGAAGTCCCCCGATGCCTTTTATAGGGCCACCATTGACAGTTTCTAAGCACCCTCCTTTCCCAGAGTCTGTAATATAGTCACTATTCACATGTGACTGGTCCAAGTTGAGATGTACTCTAAATGTGAAATACACACTACATCTCAGAAACTTAGTGCAAAAGGAAAAAAAAAAAGAATGTGAATGATCTCATTAATCATCACCTTATATTGATCATAAGCTGAGATATATTGGATATAGTGAGTTAAAGAAAATGTTACTAAAATTTATTTCACCTGTCTAAAAAAACTTTTTGTAATATGTCTACTAGCAAATGAAAAACTACATATGTGGCTTGTATTAGATTTTAGTGGAAAGTCCTGGTCTAGAATCTCCATCAAAGAGTTGTTAGGACCCCCAACTCTAGAAAATCCACTGAAATACTCACTGAGCCCCTAAGCTTCCTAGTTTCTAGAACCTACTGCATCTAGAACGGTGGTTCTCAGTGGACTTATACCACCATTCTAAGGAGCTTCTAGAAATTTACTTGAGGCTGGATTGTGGGGACAATCCCCTCCAGTTAGATTTACTCACACCCCACTCAATTTTCCAATGTCCCATCAGACATTCGTGAAGGTGGAAAGTCCGTTTATAATGATCTGAGCTTAGAACCCAGTTCAGTTTCACATAAGCATTTTTTATGGCCACGCCCCACAGCTTGTGGGATCTTAGTTCTTGGACCAGGTATTGAACCTGGCCTCTTGGCAGTGAAAGCGTGGAGTCCTAACCACTGGACCGCCAGGGTATTCCCTACCTAAGCATTTTTTGCACTTTGAAAATTGTTTCTGAATTTTACAGAAATTCACTATCCTATGTATCCAGGGAAGTCTGTCTGATTCAGCAACAGAGTGATTTTTCCCTCCAAGTGCAAGTGTCTGACTAGGCAATTCTACCTTCCAGAATAATTGTAACTATGCCTTGGCATTTTCATTTGAAATATAGATAATTTTATTATGAAGAACATTCCTTTTATCTCTTCCTTATAATACATTTTGGGCATTATAGTGGTTTTTTTTTTAAAGAATTATGAAAAGGTAGGTTATTTACCCTAAAATACCTGGGGGTATTTCATTTCAGGATGGATTTAGAGAAACACTACAAAATATTTGCTCTAAAGAAGGGGCGTGGGGGCCTGTTGGGATTGAGAGCCGCTGTTCCAAACCTTGTTCTGGGTTCTAGGCCTCAAACCTCTGCCCCTGTCACTCAGCAGCCCTTTCCCCAGAATTCAGAACCGGAGCCGGCAACCTGCAGACGAGCACCAGGTCCTGACTTAGCTCTTCCTCAGGAACTAAAGAGGCTCTGGGAGTCCCCCAGGCGGGAGAGGTGATGGGGGCTTAAAGAGCACTTTGTCTAGCTATCCTCATGCAGGAAGCTCCCTGGGGTCTCCACATTCCAGGATGTGTGTCTAAATCCTCTGGGAGAGCAGCCCGCTTCTTAGCCGAGAAAGAGGGGGAAATGGGGAGCTCAGTGCCCAGGTGCCCAAGGAAGGAAAAACCTGGGTGGCCCAGTTTTCCATGTTTCTTCAGGGAGAAGGGCTTGGGACCGGGACCCCTGGGTCCGAGGGAGGAGGGAGCTGGGAGCGTGACCTGGGACCCACTCGCGAGCTCACCTTTGTCCTGGCGCAAGGGCTCACCTGAGTCTGGAGCCCTCCCGGAAGAGCTCGTCGTTGGCAGTCTTCCGGCCCCGGGGTGGCAGCAGTGCCGCCACCTGCCTGCTTTTGGCCTCCAGGTTAGCGAGATAGACCACGAGGAAGTCCTCCGCACCACCGGGACCCCCGGGGCCGCCTTCGCCGCCCTCCCGCCGGGCGTGCGCCACCTCGCGCAGCAGCTGAGCGGTGCAGGGCAGCAGGTCGCGCAGCGAGGGGGGACTCGAGGCGAGCCGGGGGTCCCCGCATTGCTCTTCCAGGCGCTGCAGCAGCCTCACCGCCCGACCGAACGCGCTGGATTCTCTCCACTGCCGTCCCCGCAGGGCCGCCGCAGCCATGGGTCCCTCCGATGCCGGAGGAGGTGAGCGAGCGACCGGGAGAGGCGCGGCCCCGCCCAGCCCGAGGTGGGGGCGGGACGGGGCGGGCCAGGTGAGGGCGGGCCCCGGAGAACCCGGGAGGGGACTGCCGGTACCTGTGTGTCCAGAGGGGGCGGGGGCGGGGGACTCTGGCAACTGGGTTCCTTAGATATGGGGTTCAAACGTCTGATCCCCAAGGAAAAGCCGGATGGGGTGGCTTCGGTGGGTGGCGATAGGACTTCCTGAATGGGTGGGAATCGCAGGTAAGATGCCTGGGCCCCTTGTGGGAAGGGCTGAGGACTGGGTCCCAAGATAGCAGTGGAGGAGGGGTTGGGGGAAACCTAGGACTTTTTGTTGGGGGCGAGAATGGGATTGGGAGTTTAGCTCCCAATGGGTTGGAACGTGGCTTTCCTGGGTCGTGGCTCAAAGTTCGGGTCATGGGTCGTGGCATGGGATTAAAGGTCAGAGAGCTGAACTTTCTAGGAGGAAATGTTAGGGAAATAGTGTGAGCCCTCTGTCCCTGAGAAGGAACACAGCGTGCCCAGACCCGTGGGTCCCCTAAGAGCAGGCGTTGGGAGAAGGGGGTCTGAGGGAGCAGGAATTTGGTGACATAATTCCTGGGTCCCCACAGCAGGGGCCTGCGAGAAATCGGGCTGGAGTTGAGACACCCAGATTTCCAAAGGAGGTGGGGGCTTCTGGGTCCTCAGGGGATGAGGCGGGAAGTTGGGGTTCATGAATGCTGAGGCCCAGGCGCGGCTGCTCAGCACAGGGCTGGAGAGACGTGGTTCTCTCCCCAACCTGCGCCACCTGTAGCATCTCCCCAGCCAGGGCTGTGCGCTGGGCGGCCACGGCGCGGGGGCGTTGTGGGCCGGACCGTCCCTCCGCCCCCAAGGCATCCAGGCCACGCCCCTGGGCGTCCTGGCCACGCCCCTGCCTGGAGACTGGCCAAGTTCTGATTACAAATATGCACATACCTAGAGAATTTCCAATCAGAGAATAATAGTAATAGCTAACATTTATTAAACATTTACTCTCTGTCGGTCCTTGTGTGTCAGGCTTTACATTTTCTCACTGAATTCTCAAAAACTCTTTGAGGTAGGAGGGGGAGAAGGATGAGGATGAGAGATGAGGCTCTCATTGCACCCCACTCTCCTCAGCCCCCATCCCCCATCTCTCAGAACCCGAGAATCCTTAACTTGTGGAATCTTCGAATTTACATCTCAGACTAAGCGAAGACCGGGGCTTTGCCGGCAGGATGGAGGGGTCTTCCTCCCAGCTCCTTGCGTTTCTGCGCCCTCTGAACCTCAGTTTCCGCCTCCGCGAAAAAGGATGAAAACCCACCGGCCTGGCAAAAATTCAGTTTTGATTATACCAGGTGTTGACCAGGAGCTGATGGAAGTGTAAACGGACAACTTAGGTTGGAGAATAACTTGACAGGATCCATCAAAGCCTTGGCAGGGCAAGTCCATTGCCAGCTACCTCCTTCAGAGCAGTGACTTGTAAACCACTTTTGCTCACATTGGGACGTTATACGCCTGAAACAGTTTTCACAGGGCAATCCTTACCCCGACTATGTGCATGCGCTCTCGTATCTTCTATTCAATTTAATTTAATTTCATCAAAGGGAAAATTGTGTTTGCAACCCACGAAATTGATTTCACAACCCACTAATGGATCTTGTTGGGCAGGTTGTAAAAATACTGCCCTAAGAAACTCCAAAGAGACGTGTTCAGGGATGTTAATCGCAGCCTTGTAGAAAATGGAGAAAACTGGAAACAGGGCAAGTGTCCATCATCAGAAGCAGTGAATACATTGTGGTATCCGTTCACAAAGGACTCCCACAGAGCAGTTCAAGTGAATGAACTGGACACACATTCCAACAACCTGAGTCGTAAAAAACGTAATGACGAGTGTACTGTGTTGAATAGTACCCCTCCCCCATTTGTGTCCACTGGAACCTATGAATGTGACCTTATTTAGAAAGTGTTTTTTTTAATTTTTAAAAAATTAATTTATTTTATTTATTTATTTTTGGCTGTGTTGGGTCTTCGTTGCTGTGAGCAGGCTTTCTCTAGCTGCGGCGAGCGGGGGCTACTCTTCCTTGAGGTGCGTAGGCTTTTCACTGCTGTGGCTTCTCTTGTTGCGGAGCACCGGCTCTAGGCGCGCGGGCTTCAGTAGTTGTGGCTCGGGGGCTCTAGAGCGCAGGCTCAGTAGTTGTGGCGCACGGGATTTGTTGCTCCGCAGCATGTGGGATCTTCCCCGACCAGGGCTCGAACCCGTGTCCCCTACATTGGCAGGAGGATTCTTAACCACTGCGCCACCAGGGAAGCCCAGAAATAGCGTTTTTGTAGGTGTAACCGAGTTAAAGATGAGTCATACTGAATTAGGGTGGGCCCTAAATGCAATATGACTGGAAATTTGGACACAGACACAGGTATACCCACAGGGAGAAAGCCATGTGACGACGGAGGCAGAGATTGGAGTGATGCATTTATAAGCTAAGGATTGCTGGGAAACACCAGAAGCTAGGAAGAGGCAAGGAAGGACCCTCCCCTAGAGCCTTCAGAGAGAACATAGCCCTGCCAGCACATTGGTTTGGGGCTCCTAGTCCCCAGAATTTTAAGAGAATAAGTTTGTTGTTTTAAGCCACTGAGTTTGTGGTCCTTTGTTACAGCAGCAACAGGAAATTAATACAATGAGTTTAAAAAAAAATGCAAGTGCGGAAGGATTAGTACAACACAATGTTGTTTATACCAGGTAAGAAAACCCGCAAAGGGAATTCCCTAGCGGTCCAGTAGTTAGGACTCTGTTCTCTCACTAACGAGGACACGGGTTCAATCCCTGGTCAGGGAACTAAGCTCCCACAAGCTGCACGGCGTGGCCAAAAAATAAAGAAAAGAAAAGGAAACCTGCAAAACCAATGCTCTATATTATTGGGGGATGCATCGTATGTGATAATAGTATGAAACCATGAGTGGTAATGTTGAGCATTAAAGGCAGGACATGTTGAAGGAAAAAGATGGACTCTGAGGATACAATGGGACTACGATATCGTTAACGCTTTAATTAAAAAAACTGGGTCAAATATGGCAAACTGGTTAAGAGTTCATACAGTTGCAAAGTGGATACAGAAGCAGTGGATGAGGGCTTCCCTGGAGGCGCAGTGGTTAAGAATCCGCCTGCCAATGCAGGGGACATGGATTCGAGCCCTGGTCCGGGAAGATCCCACATGCCGCGGAGCAACTAAGCCGGTGCGCCACGACTACTGAGCCTGCGCTCCAGAGCCCGTGCTCTGCAACAAGAGAAGCCACCGCAATGAGAAGCCCGCGCACCGCAAAGAAGAGTAGCCCGCGCTCGCTGCAACTAGAGCAAGCCCACCCGCAGCAACGAAGACCCAACGCAGCCAAAACTAAGTAAATAAAATAAATAAATTTATTTTAAAAAAATCAGTGGATGATAAGAAAAGATACTGAAAAATCATTAACAGTTAGGGAAGTGAAAATCCAAACCACAAGGACATCCAACTTCACACCTGCCAGGGAGGCTATAATCAAAAAGACAGACAATAATAAGTATTGGAGAGGCTGTGGAGAAACTGCAACCCTCAGACAGTGCTGGTGGGGATGTAAAATGGTGCAGCTGCTTTGGAAAACAGTTTGGTAGCTCCTCAAAATGTTAAACATAGAGTGATTGTATGACCCTGGAATTCCATGCCTATGTATATATATCGCAGAGAATTAAAAACATATATCCAGGGGCTTCCCTGGTGGCGCAGAGGTTGAGAGTCCGCCTGCCGATGCAGGGGACGCGGGTTCGTGCCCCGGTCCGGGAGGATCCCACGTGCCGCGGAGCGGCTGGGCCCGTGAGCCGCGGCCGCTGAGCCTGCGCGTCCGGAGCCTGTGCTCCGCAACGGGAGAGGCCACAGCAGTGAGAGGCCCGCGTACCGCAAAAAAAACAAAACAAACAAACAAAAAACAAAAAAATATATATATCCACACAAAGATCTGTGGAAGCAACTTAAATGCCCGTCAAATGACAATGGATAAAGGGGTAAATTAAACGCCGTATTCCCATATAATGGAATATTATTTGGCCATTAAAAGGAGTGAAATATTGGTACAGGCTACAACGTGGATGAACCTCAAAAGCATTATGCTAAAGTAAAAGAAGCCAGTCGCAAAAGACCACATATTGTACGACTCAATTTATATAAAATGTCCAGAATAGGCAAATCTATAGAGACAGAAAGAATATTAGGGATTGCCTAGGGCTGAAGGAAGGGGGTTGGGGGAAATAGGGAGTGACTGCTAATGGACAGGGGGTTTCTTTTGGGGATGAAGAAATGTGTTAAAATTGATTGTGGTGATGATTTCACAACTCTCTGAATTCACTAAAACCACTGAATTGTACACTTTAAATAGTTGAATTGTAGGCTATATACATTATATTTAATAAAACTGTTTTTAAAAAGTGGAGGCCGGACCCCAGGGTAGCCACAAGAGGGCGCACTAAGCACAGATTTACCTCCTCCCTTGGGAACTGAGTTTCTCAGGCCCTGCCCGCAGACCCTGGCCACACCTCCGAGAATCTGGCCACGCCCCAAGGTTCTGACCACACCCCAGGATATGGCCTGCCCTTCATCCAGGCCACGCTTCTGAAACTTTGCCCACACCCCCAAGACCCTGGCCACACCCCGAGACCTTAACACACCCTAAAGCCCATGTCACACCCCAAAGCAGAGTCTGAAGCAGCAAATTCACACTCCCAACTCCCCAAGCTCTGAGCACAGATGCTTGCACAGACTTTAATCCTCTTAGAAACACAGAGCCTTGAAACCATGATTTTTAATTTGCAAGCGTTCTTTTCTTTTTTGAAATCATTTTAAACTTATAGAAAAGTTGCAAGAATAGGGCAAAGGTTTCTTGTATACCCTTTACCCAGACTCATCAATTGTTAACAATTTGTCAATTTGCTTTATTATTTGCTCTCCCCCTCCCTCGAACCATTTGAGAGTAAGTTTCAGACATTTTACCTCTTTGCTCCTAAACACTCCGATGTGTATCTCCACATCTAAGAACATTCTCTTACACAGTCACAGTATGGTTATCAAAAGCAGGACAGTTAACAGTGATACAATACTAGCATGTAACACTGCAGCCTATATTCAAATCGCCAGTTGTCCCCAAATTATCCTTCAGAGCAAACCATTTTTTCCAGTCCAGGATCCAATCTGAGATCATGTGTTGCATTTAGGTTTTTTCTTTTAAATTTAGTTTATTTATTTTTGGCCACATTGGGTCTTCGTTGCTGAGTGCGGGCTTCTCTTTGTGGTAGCTTCTCTTGTTGCGGAGCACGGGCTCTAGGCGCGTAGGCTTCAGCAGTTGTGGCTCTCGGGCTCTAGAATGTGGGCTCAGTAGTCGTGGCACACGGGCTTAGTTGCTCCATGGCATGTGGGATCTTCCCGGACCGGGGCTCAAACCCGTGTTCCCTGCACTGGCAGGCAGATTCTTAGCCACTGCGCCACCAGGGAAGTCCTGCATTTAGTTTTGATATCTTTATATTGTCCTTCAGTCTGGTACAACCGCTCAGCCTATCTTTGTGTTTCATGAAGTTGACGTTTTCGATAAATCACAGGCCACTTCTTAGCTCTTTGGTAAGATGTCTAGATTTGGGTTTGTCTGACATTTCCTTGTGATCAGATTCTGGTGGCAGGAATATTATAAAAGTGATGCTGTGTCCTTCTCAGCGCATGGTATCAGAAGGTACACGATGTTGGTCGTCACATTCTTGGTGATGAATTCCTTTGCTTGGTGAAGGTGAATTGTGGAATCCCGGACTCACCGATTCACCAGGTCAGTGTCTGCCCTTTCTGGGCCTCAGTTTCCCTTTCTGTAAAATGGAGGTGTGGCTGACTTGAGGGTCTGCTCACACACTGAACCAGCAGATGTGTTCTGTTTAGTTCTTATGTAAAAGCATTTTGGGGGGACAGCACCCACATTTAAGATTTGGCAGATTTCATGCAAGCGCTTGGAAGAGATATTCTCTGACTGAGCATCTGGGTTTGCTCAGGGTGGTGATAACAAGTGAAACTTTGCAACAGGGGCTGGGCCCCCGGAGAAATGCATTGAAAGTATGACTTCTGGCTCTAGAATGCAAGGACTTTCACAGGAGAACAGTTCTCGGTGGTGGTGGTTAAGGGGGTTGTTTAATTCTGGGAAGGCTGGGGGCGGGGACTGGAGACCCTCTATATAGCCCTTCTCCCCTCTCCTTGGAGTCTTTCTTCAGGGGCAGGGGGCTGGGTGTGGAAGGACACGTGCCCAGTCCCAAGGTCAGGAAGCTGAGAGGGGGTTTCCATGTGTGGAGAAGCCAGATCCTTTGTTTTAGAGAAGTAAGTTACCAAGGTCAGGGCCGGGTTCAGCTTTTGAACCCGGGGATAGTTTCTCACACACAAAGAGGCACATCACTTACAGTCTGGACCCACAGATACAAGGAGATCTTGACACACACTCCAGGCTGGTGATGGGGCTGGCACCCACACTCTCATCAAATCCTCATCAACCCATCAGCCCTCAGATGTGGGCATTATTCCCATTTTACAGATGCGGAAATGGAGGCGCAGGGCCTGAAGTCACCTGATCAAGGTCACATGGCTAGGGAACGGAAGGGCTGGACCCGAACTCAGTTCTAACTCCGGGGCCTGTGCTCTCAACGACACACCACCTGTTATCTCGCACCCTTTCCACACACACATGCATGTGCACACACAGAATAATAGGCACAACCACACACAACCTTCCCGTGAGTCAAGAGGGCCCAGCGACTACGAGCGTGGGTTTAGGAGGCAGGAGACCTGGCCTTGGACGGGCAACTTGCTCTCTCTGAGTCTCAGTTTTCTCATCTGGAATATGGGTGCCATCATGGTCAATACATGGTTGCTAGTATTTGCTCCCAAATTGGTCACACAGTGTGACAGGGGACCAGACACAGCCACAAAGAATCGCAGACACCATAATGCAAGGGGGAGTGGGTGAGGCTCACTCATTCTACCATCACTTCTCAGGGGTCTGCTCCATGCCAGGCAGTGTGCTGGCTGCTGTGGGTAGGGCAGCAGGAGGAAACTGTCCTCCCAGGGCTCACAGTCTGCTGGAGAGACAGTCATTGCACATGACCTTGCTCATGTGGTGGGATTATCACGTGGGAAGTTCTCACGCACAGCTGCTTTCAGGGCCCAACAGTCACCCTCTGTAGTGGGTTGAGCGGTGCCCTCCCCCAAAGATATGTCCCCATCCTAACCCCCCAGAACCTTTAAATGTGACCTTATTTGGAAAAAGGGTCTTTGCAGATGCACTTAAGGTTAGGATCTCAAGATGAGATCGTCCTGGATTACCTGGGTGGGTTTAGGGCTAAACCCAATGACAATTGTGCTTATAAGAGCCAGAAGAGAAGACACAGACACACAGCAGAGGAAGCCGTGTGAAGATGGAGGCAGAGATTGGAGAGATGCAGCCACAAGGCAAGGAATGCCAGCAGCCACCAGAAGCTGGAAGAGGCAGGGAAGGATCCTCCCCTAGAGCCTTTGGAGGGAGTGTGGCCCTGCTGACACCTTGATTTTGAACTTCTGGCTTCCAGAACTGTGAGAGAATAAGTTCATTTTAAGCCATCTAGTTTGTGGCCATTTGTTACAGCAGCCCCAGGAAACCAGCATGTCTTCCAAATCAGGCAGCTCTAGGGACACCATAGCCCAGAGGTGGCATCAAAAGCACTGGCACATGGTCACAAACACACACACAAGGACGCATGGCCACCTAAGTCAGGAGGGCCACGTGAACATGGGCTACCCAGTCACAGCTGCCCCAGAAGTGCGTGTGCATGGATGTGTGTGTGTACACACACACACGCACACACCCCCCTAGCCTAGACCCAACAGTGTCTCCTAGGAAGACACTAAGGCAGCGGGTCCCACAGACACACAGCACGTTGTGGAGTCACCGCAGCAGAAGTGTTCACAATCAGCAAGACATACGAAGGCCCAGAGGCCCAAGGAGGGTCCCCAGCCTGAAAAACCCACACTCAGCATCACTCGGAAACACAAACACAGGGTCACTCAAGAAAACCAATAGAATGGGACCAAGGTTGCCAGCTTCTCCCAAAGGACACCCCTTTCTCCAAGGCTGGAAGCACTGGGGGCTGACATGGGGTCCAGCCCTTTCTTGGGGGTTCCAGCTTGTCCTTGCCCCCCCCCCCCCCATTGTACATCCATCTTCCCTTCCCAACGGGCAAATCCCTGCAACAAGTCACTTACCCGTATACCCACTGCCTAGTGATGTTGCTTCTCTGATGGAATAAAGACTCCGATGATATTTACATCCTAACCCCTGGAACTCTGTGAATGTTACTTCATGTGGCAAAAGGGATCTGGCAGATGTGAGGAAGTTAAGGGTCTTGAGATGGGGAGGTTATCCTGGATTATTTGGGGGGAGCTGGGGGAATCACAGGGTCCTCCTAAGAGGGAAACAGGAGATCAGAGTAGATGTACAGATAGAAGCAAGAAGGTGCTGTGATACAAGGAAGGGGCCATGGGCCAAGGAATGCAGGCGGCCTCTGGGAGCTGGACAGTGCAAGGGACCAGATTCTCCTCTAGAGCTTCCAGAGAGAACCAGCTCTGCTGACACTTTGACTTTGGTCCAGTCAAGTTGATTTTGGACTTCTGACCTCCAGAACTATAAGAGGATGAATCTGTGCTGTTTTAAGCTGCTGAATTTGTGGTGTTTTGTTACCGTGGTAACGGGAAATGAATGCAAACCCTGACTGATACGTAAGAGACGCGTCCAGACAGTCAAAAATATATATGTATGTCAGGGGGGCCCTGGAGCCACTGAATAAAATGTGACACACCAAGCGAGGCAGTCACGTAGAAACAATCACACGATGACCGCAGGTCTCAATGTTAGGAACACTCACAAATGCTACACGCACGGAGACCCAGAGGCAACTGGCATCAACAGTTTACCACAGGTACGCAACAGTCAGCTGTACCACAGGGACCCACAAACCGCAGAATCCTTCAGAAGCACACATACGCACACATGCACACACCTAAGGTCACTATGGAATCCAACAGAGTCCTCTGGAAAGATGTCACACTTCACGTCATCCCCAGAAACAATGGCACAGTGACACAATGACAGAACATTTACAACACACCGTAAGTCCTAGAGTCGCCCACACATGTCACTGTCAGTCTGAGACTCACGTGGAGTCAGCTGGATACAGCACCCAGGTGGGCACACACACAAACACACTTCCTCCAGACCTCCGCATGAAAGAGGCCTAGCAGAGCCAGGGATACGGTACAAAAATAGTTTATTACAAAAGAAATCCAACCAAAAAGCCTAATAATTTACATTGATATCAGTGCCTGGCTACAGCCCATCTCTCCCTCCTTACTGAACTGGGTAAAGGCCAGAGGGGAGGGCTGTTCCTTGGTTCCACCAGCTCTGGGAGAGGAGAAGGAAATGAACGATTGGGTGAAGTTCCAGATGGGAGACTGGTGCCTGAGAATAATAGGGTAAGAGTCCCGGGCTGGGGGTGGGGACGAGACGGGGGAATATCCGTGCTGAGAAGAGGGGGGCGGTTATGGGTAAATATATGTGCCTCTGTGCAAATCCTGGTCCAGAAGATTGGGGGGGGGGCAGAGTGAGATCTTCACAGTTTCCAGGAGGGCTGACCCCATAGGGCAGCGAGGTCCCTCCTCATGAGTCCGAGATCTGCCCCCCCATCCCTCTCAGCTACCTCCTGGAGCTGGGGAGGGGGGCACCGGCCGGCCAGGGGCTCGGAGGACCCCGGCATAGGGCAGGAAGGTCGGTGGAGATGAGGCAGGAAGGAAAAAATTGGGGGGAACCATGATGAATCCAGGGGGGTCCTTGGGGGGAGACTGGGAGGGCGAGGAGGGTGGTGATGCTGACAGAAGACCTGTGGGAAGAGAAGAGAGAGGAGGGGTGAGGGCAGCGAGAGGCTGGATCCAGGGAGAAGGGGGCTGGGGAACCCCACTCCTGGGTTCTGAGGGAGGGCGGAGCTGGGCTGCTGGAAGTCGGTTTCTCACCATTGGAGCTGAGGCGGCTGCTGCTCTCAGGGGAGGTGGTGGCACTCCGGTCAGGGGAGGGCTCTGGCTGGCATGCAGGAGCAGGCCGTGTGGCCTTCCCTCTCAGGATGTCGATGACCTGTGGGGCGGTGGGGCGGGGTGTCATCACCAGGCCACCCCTACCCACACAGCCCTGCCTCTCTCCATCTCTCCTAGCTCACGGGGTCTCCTAGCTCAGGGAGCACCGCCTCTTTCTCAGTACGTGCAGGGGGACAAGTCACTTCCTTTCTTTGTGCCTCAGTCACTCCTTTGTCTAGAACTCACACCCACGCCCTCAGGCTCACCGGCTCGCCTCCAAGCCCTGGCACAGACGCGCGCACGCCCACCGCCGCATCCCCTGCACGCACGTGCCCACTCACCTGTCACATCCGCGCGGACCGGCGCTCGGGCACAGACACCCCTGCAACCCCTGTAACCCCCGCCGCCACCAGCGCGCACACTCACTCACCCGGCGGCTGCGCGCCACCATGAGCGGCGTGTCGTTGTGGCAGTTCTTGAGGCCGCTGTCGGCGCCGCTGCGGACCAGCGTGCGCACGAGCGGGAGGAGCCCGCGGCCTGACGCCGAGTGCAGCGCCGAGCTGCCCGAGTACATCTGCGCGTTCACGTTGGCGCCGTGCTGCGGGCGAGGAGGCGCGGGTCAAGACCACCGCCAGGTCCCGGTGGAGGGGGGCGGAACCCAGGGGCGGGGCCACAGTGAGGGGCGGGGCCGGGTGTGAAGGTGGGACTCACAACCTGGGGCGGGGCCAGATCGGGGTGGGGTGATGGAAGGGTAGAAGTTGGAAACAAAGGCGGGACAGGGCGGGATTGGAGGGGCGGCGCCGAATCTACCGGAGCTGGACTCGGCAGCCCCGGCCAAAGCAGGGGCGGAGTCAGAGAAGGGAAGGGTCCAGAGCCTGGGCCTGATCGTGGACGGAGTCGGGGCGGAAGGACAGCGCGGAGACAGGGCCAAAGCCGGAAGGCAGCAGGGTCGGCAAGACTCTAGCTGGTTGGGGCCTGGGACGTTTTGGGGCCGGAGGAGGGATGGGAGAAGACCCGGGACTAGTTCGTAGCCCGGAGGGGTGAAGTCCTAGGGTTGACAGAACGAGGCCTAGAAGGAAAGGTCGGGGCTGGAAGCGCAGCAAGAGCAAGAGCCAGAACTGGAAGGCGGCGTCGGTGGCAGGGATGGGGCGACAGCCGGTTGGTGTCAGAGGAAAGGGTGGGCGAGAGGCCACGGGCAGGGGCCTTACCCACCTGTAGCAGCAGCTGCACCATGCTAAGGCTGTTGTTTTCCACGGCGTGGATGAGTGGGGAGCGGCCACTCTTAATGTCCTGAGGCAGGGAGGGAAGGTTTTAAGCGTCTCCTAGCACTGCCCAAACAGCCGGCGGCCCGCATCCTAACCGCTTGGTCCAGCATCTCAATCCCTAGATTCTTCAAGCCCCACCCCACCCATTCGGGCTCTCTCCCACCCAAGCCCCGCCCCGTTGGCCCCGCCCCTCTCTGCTCCTCTTGGCCCCTCCCCCGGCCCAATCGCGCTCACCACAGCGTCGATGTCCGCGCCGTGCTCCAGCAACAGCAGCACCGCTTCTTGGCACTCGGTGTTCACGGCCACGTGCAGGGCGGTGAGCCCTGAAGGAGAGGGAGACTCAGTTAAACCTGGGCCTGGGGCTTTGCAGCCTCAGAAGGACTCCAGGTCCTGCCGGACAGCCCCCACCCCGCGCCCGGGTATACGCTCACCGTCGTAATTGCGGGCCTCCAGGTCCATGGTGCCCCCGGCCGCGCTGTCCAGCAGGGCCCGCAGGCAGGCCGGGCTGCGGTGCTCGCACGCTAGGTGGGCTGCCGTCTGGCCGTGGCGGTCCAGTGCCATGGGGCTGGCACCGGCCATCACCAGGAGCCGGACCACAGACGGCAAAGTGGTGATCACAGCCAGGTGTAGCGGTGTCTGGGGAACAGAGACCGTGAGGGACCCGTTCCCTGCCCCGCGTCCCAGTCCTGCCTTCCTCAGAATTCCCGAGTCCTGACCCCCAGCTGTAGTCTTAGGCAGGAACCAGAAATCTGGAGCACCTCCTCCCTCAGATTCAAGAGTCAGGGCCCCCAGCTCTTCTTCCCGTAGGAAACAGGAGTCCGGGCTCCCAGACCCCTCTTCCATTAGATCCAGGCCCCCAGGCCCCCAGCCTCACCTGCCGGAGGTTGTTGTAGATATCCAGCTCCCGGCCGCCATGCTGGAAGAGGTTGACTAGCCGATGGACAGCTGGTAGATTGCCCTGCACCACCGCAATGTGGAGTGGCCTGGGGGTGGAGGATCACAGGCATTAGAGGCTGGTCACCTCTCACCCCCACACTCTTAGCAGTGCTAACTCCAAAATGTGCAGGATACTTTAGAAGTGTCTCTAGAATCCAACCACTGCTCCCCACCCCCACTCCCTCCATCCTGTCAGGCACCACCATCTCCCCTCCTGGACTGTCCCCTCCTCGCTGGCCTCCCTGCTTCCATCCTGCTCTACTGTCTGTCCCTCACATAGCAGCTAGAGGGACCCTTTTAGAACCTAAGTCAGGTCATGCCCCTTTTCTGCACAGAATCCTCAGAGTAAAGTCCTCACCATGGCCCACGGGCCCTGTGTGATCTTGCCTCCTGCTCTTCAATTCCTTTTGATATCATCTCTGTCCACTCTTCTCAGCCCTCTCTGGCCACTAGCCTCCTTGGTGTTCCTCAAACATACCAAGCACGCTTGCCTCCTAGGCCTTTGCACTGGCTGTTCCCTCCGCTGGGAAGAGGCTTCCCCCCATACCTGCAGGGCTAGCTCCCCTCATTTGGGCCTCTGCTAAAACGGTACAGCAGCGGCTCCCTCCCCCTCCCCCGGCTTTATTTTCTTCCAGTTCATCACCTGACATGGTACACTTTACTTGTTTCCTGTCTGAATCTCCCCCATAGGAGGTCAAGTCCACCAGGGTAGAGTGTTTGGTGTGCTTCCATCACTGCCCAGCGCCTAGGACAGTGGCTGGTGCTGAGCAGGTGCTCCACAAACACGCTCTGAATAGATGAGTCCCTCTCAACGATCCCTGGCCATCCTTGAAGCTGGTAACCACATTCCCACCCCACTCCAGGCCAGTTTTCTCATCTGTGGAATGGGTGTGGATGAACTCGATACCATCAAGGTCTCCATCAGCGGTGACTGGAGATCACGGTCAGCCTCCATCCCAAGAGTATGTGTGTGGAGGAAGTTCTGCCCAGAACGGAGGTGGGACAAGCTAGTCACTGTTTGGGAAGCCGGACTGCGCAACCCAGGTTCCCCCCCCCCACACTTCTGGACTGAAGGACTCATTCCCTCAGCTTCTGGGAAGGTTGTCAGCTCTCAGCTCTCTCTGGGAATTACCCTCCGCTGAAAAGAGCTGCTTGCCCAGGTCATGGGGGTGAGGTGGGTAGATGCCACCCAATGGCATCCAGTGACTGGTCCGTGTGGACGTCAAAGGCCTGGGCTTCTGGCCCCAACTCTGAAGGCCACTCCAGCTGCAACATTCCCTGTGGGATAACTGAGGCCCTGATGAAACTACGTAGCAGCTCAAATTCTCCCTCCGCCCAGTCCTGCTTCCTCCATCCCTGCAGGCATTGATCTGGATAACAATTTTCAATAAACTTCCTGCCAACTTCCCAGGGCCCCCAACCTGGAAGAGCCATTTAGAGCTGAGAGCAATCTGGGACGACTGTATGGGGCGGGGGACATTAGCGCTGAGGGCACAAGGCTGACTGGAGGTACACAGTCCCTACAACCTTTCTTTAAAGGCCATTTTCTAGAGCGACTTCTTCTTTCTCACCCACCACTGCTTGCTGACAAACCAGGGCGTGTCTAAGAGAGGTGAACAGCCGTTCTCCCAATTCTGGAATCTGCATCCAGAATCCAGCTCCCTAGGTACTGGAGGCAGAGAAATCCTGCAGCCCTGGGGGCTTTGCCGGGGCTGAGTAGGCCAGGGTTGCAAATTGCGTTACAAGTCTCTCTGGCTGTGCGGCTAGGTTGCCCTTTACAGCCTCGGGTTTCTCCTCCGTAAAGTATAGCCTACAAGAACGCCCATCTCCCAGGAGGAGATCATGCAGGTGTAACGCTGAACCTGGATCCTGAGCCGAGAAAGCCAAATTTAAAAAGAAATCTTGGGGGAGGGGTAGGACCTGGGCCAGGGCCCCCTTGGGAAGGGCTCCCTCCCCTCCCTGCATCTCCCAGGATGCCCGGCCTGGGTCCCCTTCGGGGCGGGAGGGGTTAAATGAGGGCTGAGGGAGAAAATTATTTCAGAGAAACCGTCCAGGCCTGAGTTCCCATAAACGCGCGGGCCGCAGGGGGTGGGGCGGGGCTGGAGGAAGTGGGGACGGGAGGGGCGGCCCAGCCCTCGGACTTCCAGTAACAGGTCTGCTGGGCGGGGCTCGGCTTCCTGCTCCCGGGGGAGGGAAGCCTGTCCCGTCGGGGATCTACCCCGGCCACCCGGACACCCCAACTTCCATCCTCGAATAGGGCGGAGAGGGGAGCCTAATCCAAAGCGATTTAGTTACCCTGCGGGTAAGGGCCCCAACTTCTCCAGCCAGGGGACCCCTCTGGAACTCCACCCTCCAGGGCTCCGACTCCAGCTGGCTCCCTAACCCCCACATCCTGGCATCCATCCCCAAGATCTCTTGGGACCCGGGAATACGGTGCCCTAACTCTTTGCGGATACGGACTTTCCCCTTCCCCCCAAGTTCGAGATCCCCAAGCTGCCCTGCCCCCTGCTCCTTACCCGCTCAGGGGTCACGGAATGCGGTACCCCAACCTCCGCTCTCTGGGACTCCGAACGCGTTCTCCCCTCTCTTGGAGACCCAGACTTCCACCTCCCCAGTGCCTCCTGACTTCTTGGTGGCGGGGGTGGGGTGGGGGTGGGGTGGGGGGTGGGGAGGTTGTCCGAATGCCCTGAGATCTTACTCCCTTGAATCCCTAGAAGCCCGCCCTCCCAACCGTAGCTTTGCTGCTCTGGGGACCCAGACCTAGCCTGTCCCCCCTCCCCCGCCCCAGCCTGGCCTGCGCCTGCTGCCCATTCCGGTAAAGTCTCGGCCCCAGCGGAAGGGGTTAAGGTTAGAGGGAGCGCCAGGAGGGGGAGGCTGCGAGTGAGTGACGGGTGCTGACGTGGGGGAGGCAAAGCAGCTGGGCTGCGGTCAGGTTCTGCGGGAAGGGATTTCCCCCAACAGGCAGCTGAGGCAGAAGTGTTTGCTTTGGGGGAGAGCGGAGAGGGCGGGGAGGGCGGCTGGGGCGTGGGGCTGGAGACTGGTGTGCCAGGTCGCCTCTGCACCCTGCTTTCACAGGCTGCAAACAAATCACCCCTGGGGACAGGTACAAATTAAATCTATTTCACTGATGACCCCAGACGTACCCAGAGCGGGCGGGAACTAGCTTTACCGAGCCCTGTATATCTCAGGCACTTTCTCCTGCTTGGGTTCCCAAGGATAAGTCCACGCCAACCCTGGGAGCTCTGTTCAACCAACCAAAAGCCACTCCCATGTACTGAGCACCTACTGTGTGCCCCCCCCCCCACCGTTCTATGCACTGTATGTACGTACATCACTGCACTGAATCCTAACTGTGATTATGAGCCCGGATTTCCAGACAGGGAAACTGAGGCTCGAGGATGTGAAGTCACCCAGGAGCCAGTGGTGGAGGCCCCCCCTTTCCTTGTAGAAATAGGCTTGTCCATCCCATCTCCACCTGTGTTTTCCAGTCCCCAAACCCATTCCCAGATAATTGCTTTATAGAAATCATTTCATTTCTGCCTCACAGAGACCCTCATCTTATGCTTCCTGTTTTTACAGGGGGAAACTGAGGTAGAGAGGGGTGAGAAAGTGGCCAGCTGAGATTCAAACCGAGGTCGATAGAATAACAATAACCATGGTGGTCAAGTATATCGAGTGCTTACTCTGTGCTAGGCCCTCCCATGCAGGATTTCTCAGCAGCTTCATGCTGCTCAGAAGCATGTCCCTCAAACGGCAGATGATAAAACCATGAGATTTGGGAAATCAACTTAAGGGCTCGTCAAATTAACTTAGTGGGCTATGACCAGGAAACAATGACATAAGACTAGAATAGAAAATCCCAAAGTAGATCCCAAGTCGTAAGGGTGAGTGTTGTTTTGTTCTGTGCAATTTTTTTTTTTTTTTCGGTATGCAGGCCTGTCACTGTTGTGGCCTCTCCCGTTGCGGAGCACAGGCTCCGGACGCGCAGGCTCAGCGGCCATGGCTCACGGGCCCAGCCGCTCCGCGGCATGTGGGATCTTCC